>NC_050191.1:25050512-25308012 GCF_008315115.2 Sander lucioperca | reverse complement strand
CTCCGTTACCAATTTGTAACAGAAATAAAATGGATAATAGATCATTTCATTGTAGCTGAATTTACAAGATACTTCTCCATTGGCTGTTGAAACAGGAGACGTCACTTACGTTCTAAAACCAGCCTCTGAAGACTCGACCAGCTGACTTCTCTATTGGCTGTTGAAATAGGTGATGTCCCTTACGTTCTAAAACCAGCCTCTGGAGACTCGACCAGCTGACTTCTCTATTGGCTGTTGAAACAGGTGACATCTTACGTTCTAAAACCAGCCTCTGGAGACTCGACCAGCTGACTTCTCTATTGGCTGTTGAAACAGGTGACATCTCTTACTAAAACCAGCCTCTGGAGACTCGACCAGCTGACTTCTCTATTGGCTGTTGAAACAGGTGACATCTTACGTTCTAAAACCAGCCTCTGGAGACTCGACCAGCTGACTTCTCTATTGGCTGTTGAAACAGGTGACATCTCTTACTAAAACCAGCCTCTGGAGGCTCGACCAGCTGACTTCTCTATTGGCTGTTGAAACAGGTGACATCCCTTACGCTCTAAAACCAGTCTCTGGAGACTCAACCAGCTTAGTCGTAGCGACGCCATCAGCTGGTTTGAGTCGATTTGAGACGGGCCGGCTCAGACCGCTGCAACTTTTCTCTGTGACGTTTTAAAACGGTTTAGTCTCATCGCGAATCTTTGGTCTGAAGTAGGCTAAACAAACCATTAACCTTTATTAGAAATCCATTTGAACTTTTTGTTATTTTGTTGCTGTCGATTGTTCGACTGTGTGCAAGATCTGTCTGTCTCATCACCATTCTCCTATCACCAGATAAGAACATTGTTTGCAGGTCTCACTACATAAAGGAGATGGTATGTTATGAATGCTATTCTGGATGGCACATAAGTTCATTTGGATTTCTGTTATTGGAGTTTTGTAACAGGGAGGTATACGGTGGCCTAGAGAGCTCCACACAAGGCAAATTTAGACACAACACAAACAAATGAAACATTTTCACCTATTTGACAACACATGCGCAGCATTTACAAAACGTCTTCACCAATTTGACGTCACGTGAAAACATGAATTAGACGACACATGCGCAGTATTTACACAAAACGCTGCAAGAAGCTCCCAAGACAACGGACAGCCCTGTCTCCTAAAAATAATGATGAAGCTAGTTGATAGATTAAACTTTTGCCGTATCCGGTCGGCGAAACTCTGAACACATCTTCCTTTTTTAAGAATGATTTAAGTGCCGTTCTTTGTTCTTTTCTTAAAGAAAAGCTTAACTCCAAGTCTTCCAGAAGACCGCTGTTCCCAGCAGCAGCAGCCATAAGCCCGCCTACCGACTCTATATATGATGTGATTGGCCTGACCGGAGTTTGGTTTGTCGAGCTTGCAAGCCAACGGAGAGTGCCTAGACCCCCCTGGCTGCAAATTAAATATGCTGCCGCTAGGGTGTGTCTAGATTTCTAGGCTAGTTACAGGAGACACTTAAAAGCGATGCACATAACTGGGACACGCTGCACTTGTTGTTGCCATGGAATGGGACTTATAGAAGTCGGCTATCCATCATTGTGATCGCATGATTCAGATATTATAATAATAAGCAAAAGGCTAACGCTGGGTGGCTATTTGCATGTTTTTGTTTTTTTTAATAATTTGCAGTGTGTTGATCTTTCAAGGCCACTGTAGCTCTCTTATTGACCCCAAACATACATAACATCACCTTCATCAATCAATTTGTAAGCTTTGTGGCAAAGGGAGGCATAATCACTTTAATTTACCTACATTTGGATTTTAATAAGGTCAGAAAAAATGTATTGGTTTTTAAATTATTGTTGTATTTTGTCATACACAGTAGTGGGGGCTGTGCGACCGCATACAAGGAGGAAGTAAAGCAAATTTAAACAAAACACAAAGGTAAAAGGCTGCTACTGTAAAAAACAGACATGAATTAAACGTGTATGAGCATCTAACATCACAACATTTATTTCTTTGCTTTTGAACTTGTTACTGGTCGTTTAGTCCACACAGCATTTCGGGACGGGAAAAAAATGTGCTCTGGTTTATTGGCATTTCTTTAAACCAATCACAATTGTCTTGGGCGGCGCTAAGCGCCAGACAGAGCTATGGTGCCTCTACAAAATAGCCTCGAGATGTGTACGTTCAAAAGTTGTTTTAGTCGTGCAACAGAAAACTCAGATTGGACAGATAGACTAGCTAGCTGTCTGGATTTACCCTGCAGAGATCTGAGGAGCAGTTAACCATAGTCTTCATAAATCCACCGGAGTTTAAAATGCCAACACAAAGAAAGAGGAAGTTGACTGACATCCCGCCGAAATGAAAATGAAATGAGGGATATCCGGCGGAATGACGGGCGGAATTTCCAGCGCCACCTGAACAATCCTAGAAATGAAACGTCGTCGATATAGACTTGTCGTTTGATATTTGGATCACAGGTTGTGCTTTTAACCTTCTAACACTGTTCTGGTCAAAAATGACCGATTTACACATTCCCTGTACCATGACATTGCATTTTTCAACAGATTGCCTCAAGACCTTATGATATCCTTCACAAAAGGCATTTGAACAACTCATTTGAACAATTCACTGTGACTACTTTCTTTGAATTTTGAGTGATTTATTCAACTTGGTCACACTTTTTTTGTTTACAGTGAAATTACCGCCATAGGAAATGAATGGGAAAGAGTATAATTTTCATCCAGGAGATGTAGGACATCTCCATACACACACTCCTACAACTTTCCTGTGCTTTTGTGCCCGTTCTACACATGAATCATACTTTCCACAAGAGAGCTAAGAGTAAATTATGGGAGCCCAGTGTTTTCTTGAACTAATGTACTTCTCCCTCAATGTGAACCACACCTGCCAAACAAATCAATGTTGTGTAAATTATAGGAACCCATCTCTTTCACATACTCCTTCTACTACTCCTCTTCACGTCCTTCATGCGTGTGAACCACCAATGTTCGCACACACAGAAACACACACACATACACACACGTGTATACACACACACACACACACACACACACACACACACACACACACACACACACACACACACACACACACACTTCATGTTTTCAGTTCATGTTGTCATGTTGCCACTTGTGCATGTGAACCACCAATGTTCGTACACACATGCATGTGCGCACACTAAGGCATGGATACAGATATTTAGAAATTATGGTCGGGTTCGGGCCGGGCTCGGTCACATCAGCGCGATATGGCATTTGTTGTAAAATGGTGCTGTGGCTCCTTTAAGAGAGCTCAGTGCCTGTGTAAAGTGGGCAGAAGAGAGGTAGAGAAAGAGGAAGCAGACACGTAGATGCGACTGGAGCAGAGTTGGTGGAATAAGTTTATGTTTTGAACACAGTGTGTGCGGTGTCCGAGATAAACCCCAGACTGGAAACCAAGTTCATTCAACTGCTCACCAGAAACGGGATTTTAACCCTGACGTTATTCATTTTATAACGTCGGCCCTGGAGGTAACGAGTCTCCCCTGGTTTTCTGACCACGGTCAGAAAAAAGCAATCAGGAAAGGGTAACACATTGAACATTTTAAATTAAACAGCTTATTAACGTGAGCTTGTTGCCCCGTGTGCGCTGATGCGCTTATCTGTTGACATTTCTGAATGCCTTCCTACAGTTGCTTAATAAAAGCGGGCTTTCTCTAATGCACACACAGAAACACCCATACCCACACACACACATGTTGTTGTTCTATTAAAAATACTTTTTGTCATTTTTTATTGGTATGGTATGGTATGTTAAAAATAAAGGCAGTTAAAACTGTCCGGTCAAATTTGACCGCGAACAGTAAATTAAGGAGGGTAGCAACGAACAGTGTTTAAAGGTTAATTTGGTAATACAATGCAATAAGGTCTATTTAATCGTGTATTCATTTTGAACTCATCTTTGGTACCAAAACCATATTGTTGTGTTGCTTTGGCACATTATTGTCATTACTGTATCACAGTATCTGTGCTACAGTAGATAGGAGGAAGAACCCAGCATGGCATTATTTTGTCTCCACTGGCTACACTTATGGATGCTCCAAGGCTTCATGAGACATTCTAAGGACAATGGTACTATTTCTAAGGCTAAGTGGTCCTGGAGAAGCAGGGCATTTGCCACATACCAGAACCACTGGATGTGTAGGCGTATGTTCCTGTTGTAACACACTATTGCTCTCAGCAGCTTGCCATCTAAATAATAAAAGCATTATATCCTAAGCCAAACAGGTCTACGCAGTGTTCAAAGCATATTGCCTTTCATAAAACAGAGCGCTGGGATTGAGAGGAGACCTTGGAGGGGTTTCTGGGTACTTTGCTGTTCAGAGGAAGAGGCAAAATGAGCTTTTCATTCCAACATTGGCACAGTCTCTATCAAAGTGGGGCTTAAAAGAGCCAGTATGGAGGTTGGGCTTCTCAGTGTGCTTTTCACGTTTTCCCAGGCACATCCAAAATAAAAGTCCCATGGTGCTTTTGTTGCTGATGGTTGCACAACTTCAGCAGGACAACCCAGTGTTTTTTCATGGACCTGCACAGTTGAAGGACTTGTGTTAACTCCTGGATGGCATAGATACACTAGAGAAGGTTTCATCAGTGAATTAATAGTCTTCTTTCATGGCAGTGGACAAAAGACCCAACAGCATGAAGCAAAACAAATCTTTCATCATGTGCTATTGCATTTAAACTTGACCAGCAGCTCAAATGGCTTCCTGTCATTTTCACACATTTGCGACATTGTGATGAGCTTTGTCTGAGCTTAGTTCTCCTAATAAACCCTTATGTTGTTTTTAATGCACTGGATGATATTGTGTCCAGTTGAGTGCATGTTTTGTCCAATCCTGTTTACTGCACATAGGTACATGATGGGGAAAAGTATTAGAGAAGTCTGTAAATATGATACATCCCCTCACCATTAACTACACCCCCTAAACATGTCACACGGTCACACACACACACACACACATCGCAAGTGTTGGATTCCGTGCTGGGCTGTTGCAGTGGATTACATTTCATTGTACAGGTGCAGCTAAACAATTACAGAAACACACCTGTCTCACAGGTACACATATAGTGACAAATTATGGTTTTAACATATATATATATATATATATATATATATATATATATATATATATATATATATATATATATATATATATATATAAGCAGAAGTGACACTGAGGGCCCTTTCTTACACCCGGCACAGCGCAGCACAAAGCAAAGCCCGACACAAGTGTCTTTGCTAGTTTAAGACCGACGCAATTGTCAATTTCCTGTCCAGCGCCCATCTTGCTTAAATAGCGAATGCACCAGCACCCATCTGCGCGCCCATGGCCGTGTTGGTCTTACACAGAGGTGTGTTCAGGTGCATTCTGGGCGTATTGCTATCTTGAGGTAGCGGAAAGTGATCGCGCCAATGGCCAACAAAAAGCTGGTCTAAAGTCAATAATGCAGCATTTCATTGTTATTTTAACAGTGCATGGGTAAAATGCGCCTAGGCTCGTGCACACAAACATGCAAAAGAATAAAAATAAAAATATATATGATCTGCTCTTGCGCTTTCACTTTACGCAGATCATGGTTCCACAGCGCTGCAGAGGAGGGTCTGGCTAGTCTACACAACATTCCAGGATGGGAGAAAAACGTTTTATCACAATCACAATCGTCTTGGGCAGCGCTAAGCGCCAGACAGAGCCACGGTGCCGCTGAAAAATATCCTCGGGAAGGAACTTCTTTTGGTGAAAAATGTGTAAGTTGGGTAAGTAGGTTGTTTTAGTCGTGTAACAGAAAATTCATATTGGACAGATAGTCTAGCTAGCTGTCTGGATTTACCCTGCAGAGATCTGAGGAGCAGTTAACCATAGTCCTCAGAAATCCACCGGAGTTTAAAATGCCAACACAAAGAAAGCGGGAGGTAATGGGACATCCGGTTGAATTTACGGCGGCACCGGAGCAATCCCGGAAGTGGAACGTCGTGGATATAGACTATATCCATTCTAATACAATTAATTGGTCAAACCCTGATGAACTGCACTTTTGTACTCTCTCTTCAAATAGTTTCTAGAAGAAATTTGAGAAATGGAATTGTGATTTCTAGGAAGAGGTCATTCTTATGTGATATTCTGACATCAATTGAGAGAATAAGGGTTCTAGATAGAATGGCTATTACACTGGAACTCAAACTGATCTAATATGTAGTAACAGAATGGAGAGCATTTTCAAATCCTTTAATATGTAATGTATATTATGGTCTTTCTGACCACAGTCTGACTCTAGTGACCAGAAGACTAAAGAATAAACTATTTAGGGCTTTTTTCAGGTAATATGAGTAATTTACAATCCCCCAAAACAAACAGGAGAACCTTTAAAGTTCTGTCCAGGACATTAAATGTGATGATCTGCTGTAGCACTATCAGAGAGCAGAGGGTATCAGCGGTAGACTGATATCATCACCACATCTGTCAGGCTTGTGTCTGGCGCCTGTTGAACTTTCCCAGTGTGCATTGCAACCAGACAGCACAGTTCTTTAGATATTGAAAAAATGCAAGTCCAATGGGTGTAATCAGGTTCTAGGTTATTTCCCGTATCAATTCCAAGAATCCACCAAAAGCAGCTGTCCTCATTTTCTATTCATTGGGCCTGCAGGAGCCCTGCTCTGGTCTTACCTTGTCCTGTTTCTTTGAACCTAAACATTGTGCTCTTTCATCTCAACATGAAAAGCTAAAAAGAAAATACTTAGTCATGATCACACAGCAGAGGAACTGCCCACAGCAGGCTGCCCTCTGACTGACACAAAGTCATGTCACTCGTTTTATTTTCTCTGAGATGTTATAGCTCATAACGCATGTATATAGATTCAAATCAAGATTGTTGTCTCATTGCCTGAACTGTAGTGATGACATTTGAAATCAGCAGACTTGAACTAGGGGTGGGAATCCCCAGAGGCCTCACGATACGATATCATCACGATACTTACGATACGATATTGCAATTTACAACCTTTTTTCCTACTTCAAATTTGTCCCAATTTCAAATGATGTCCCCAAGAGGAAACTTTGTCAACATCTGTTTTATCTAAAAAGATGCATTTCCCTGTTCATCTCACTTCAATTTTATTGCTGCAAAATGGGATTGTCAAGCAGACAAACTGACCAACACCTATGTAATAATAGATCCATACTTGGCGTCTGTGTATCGATACAGTATTGTCACAGAAAATATTGCAATACTATGCTGTATCATTATTTTCCCCCACCCCTAACTTGAACCAACCACTGTCGTAGATCATTCAATCTGTTACTGATATTTAGGCCAGTGCCCAAGAGGTATTTTGGGATAACATGCAAACTCCACACAGAAAGCCTGGGACGACGAGGGCTCGAACCCAGTACCTTCTTGCTGTGAGGGGCCAGTGCTAACCATTGGGCTATGGTACTACTACCTAAAGATAAACTGTCTTGGTTAAAGGAAAGAAATCTAAAACAAGGTTTATAACCAACTGATGATGTTTTTTGAAAGGGTTGGGGATGTTGCCAAGCTAAATCGTGACCAACTGCTAGCATGGTGCGATGGTCCTCCATTTTCATTCATGTTTCCTTTGTCCAATGCTTTTCAGGGTTTCCTCAAAAATTGACAAACAAACATTGGTCAACTGTGCAACTGCGCTCAGAATTCTACTATACGACTATTTTGGTGACTGTGGCATCACGAGAGTGCAGCTTTTTCACAGGCTATCTTTGCATTCATCAGTGTCTCAGGACAGACTGTTTGGACATGCTATTCTTTCCATTGAAACGGATGATGTATTGAACCTGAATTACACATCTTGTCTTACTGCTGAGAAAGCAGGAAAAGTGACCTAATTCATTCCATGTGGCCTATGGTGAGTCCATCTCACCTAACCTTAACCCATCTCATCCTAACCCTAACATGACAGGATTTCTCATTGTGCTGCAATACTAAAATGTGCCAACATGACATGTCAGAAAACGTTCTAAGAGTTGTTTTCTTTGGCTTGAAGGAAAATTGATGAAATGTGACTAGCATAAATATTGCTGCTGTGTTTGCGTAATACTTTAAAAGTTGTGCATAATGTTGCTGGGTGTCTAATGTCCTTTCAAAGTCAAATCATTAGTTAAAATGTGTTGAATTGAGTGCTGTTGAAGTTGTCATAATGCTGTTGGATGTGCTTAGGCAGGTGATCATACTGCTCTTTTAGTTGCTGTGTAATGCTGTTGTAATGCCGGACCGTGCACACCACATGCACTTTCCCTATTAACCTGGTTTTCCCTTTACCTCTGATATTTTCTTAGAGAAAAACTTCCAGAATTCAGAGAATGACGAATGAACTTCTCCTCCATTCGTCTCTGCAGTGAAACTGGCACCATCACCACTTCTGCCTCCTCCTTTATACACCTCAGGCTGTCAGTACAACTCAGAGTCTTGTTATATACAGAAATTCTCGGATGACTCTGCATTTGTTGGGAGCGTTAAAGTTGGACAGGTGACCTAGTGGTAAGCTTCGATGAGTGGTGCAGAAAAGCCACTTACTCCTGAACATGACCAAAACCAAGAGATGGTCGTAGACTTCAGGAGAACAAGGACTTCTGCAGAGCCTCTCAACATTCTGGGAGAGGAGGTGTAGGTGGTGGATAAGTACAAGTATCTTAGAGCTTACCTTGACAGCAGACTGGATTGGAGATCTAGCACTAAGGCTGTTAACAGGAAATGACAAAGTAGACTCTATTCCCTGAGGAAACTAAGGCCCTGTTTACACGAATACGTTTGCGGCTGAAAATGACAACATGTTTTTATCAGATGTGCCTTTTATTTAGACAGCGACAGCATTTTTGGGGCTTAAAAACGCAAAAAAATGAAACCACCCTCCAGAGTGGAAATCTTAAAAACGCTCCACCGTCGCGTTCCCATCTAAAGGGTAAAAACGCACTGTGCGAGTGTGTGTGTGTGTGTGTGTGTGTGTGTGTGTGTGTGCCGTGTGTGTGTGTGTGTGTGTGTGTGTGTGTGTGTGTGTGTGTGTGCGCCGCGTGTGTGTATATGTGCCGCATGTGTGTCTGTGCGTGCATTGTTTGGAGCAATAACTCCACCTCCTCGTCTCTCCAGACAAAATTGTCTTGCTTGTCAGCACCGGCATTAGAGCCTGCCTGAACAAACTGATCAGATGGATATGTTCTGGGAACCACCCTGGAGCCGATAAAAAGGTGGAGGTGGAGAAGAGGATGCTGCACAAACTGTTGTGCATCATGGAAAATACCTCACAGCACTTTTAGTAACAGACTGATCCAGCTCCGGGGACCGCTACAGGAGGACCTTCCTGCCATCTGCCATCTTCCTGTACAACCAGTCCCCTCTGTGTCCGGACAGGGGGGTTGGGAGGTGAAGCCTCACGCTTCCCACTAACACCCTAATCCTGGACTCATACACCTTTCATCTTCTTATAATAATGCCATACATATCTTCCAGGATTTTTTAAGTGGGGTGGCACAGAGGGGACCAATAATCAGCCAGGGAGGCCCCGGGGGATTTTATCAGAATACAGCATAGAAAATCTGCCTAGAAATATAGGAAATATTGGATAGGATAGAACAACACACTGTCATTTTGCTAAATAAAACACATTACATTCATTATTAATTTCACTTACTTTTATTTTCAACAAATTGTGTATCCAAATACAATATACATTTTCTATGGACTCTTAAGGCAAAAAATGTGGATAGTCATCATGGAAATATTAATAGGTCATGTGACAAGGGCAGGGAAGAAGTTTTTTCACAAAACCGTATAAAAATAAAATGCAATACACTTAACAATAAACTTGCCTCAAAAGAAAAACTTGCTGTACACAGTTTTCAGATAATAGGAAACAGAACAGAAATAAAGTGAAATACACAATTGATTTCTTACAGCAACAAATGCTCTACAGTGAGTTCAATATGGTTCTACTTCTAAACTGGCCTCAAAATTTCAACAAAGTACACAGTTGCCATACAATGTGTGTTTAAAGTATATATCCATTTACCAAATGGAAAGGCAGCAATTGGCAGAACAGGCAGCAAAGTGACAGCACTCTAAACCAATGGAAATCCAGTTAGTTAGATTGACAGCACTCTAGCCCAATGGATTGCGGGGGGGCAATCAAACTTCAGGGAAAAGACCTGCCACTGCTGTCAAGCATTTTGACTTTATTTGATAGTTCACAGCATAAAGACAAATAGGATATGTGGGCAGAGAAAGGGTATGGTCCCAGGCTGGAATTGAACAGGATGTTGCAGTTGCTATGTAGCTTCACCGATAAGCTATGGGAACACTGCAAGTAGAGTGTTGTTGTATGATTGTCTACCCACACAGACAGAGTTGAGTTGCAATGTTCTGTCCATTTTGAGATATTAGCTGTATTCCTTACTTTGCTAACTTCAATGTGTCCACCCATAAATGTGCATATAAAATAGAAAAATGTGCATTGCAACCCCTACACAAACACAAATAGAGGTATAGTTTGCCAAAGACATTGAACATTGTTCCATTTGAAACCGTTGTACCAGTCATATGGAACATACTTCTCATGCTTTTTCTGCAGGCCTGCTGATGAGTAGTGTGATGCCCAATCTTACATTCTTGGGGCCTTTAAGAGCTTTTGATGAAACAGTAGGGGAGAGAGGCTGGCGGTCTGGGCTAAGATGTTGGGGGAGGTAATTAGTGCAGAAATCCCACAGAAATATCTCTCATTAAACTCGAGTCAGACCGCCGTCGCAGCTTCCATCTGGAGGCCTTTCCCTCACTTTCTTTTATTGGCAAATGTTGGAGCTTTTATGACACTTTTTTATAGTCTCCATCAGAAACCTATCGGGCTATATTAATTCAAACATACATTAAAAAGCCTTTTTCAGATTCACAGTTTAGACCCCCAGGACATATACGGTACTTGAACAGTAGTTCATAAAAACAGCACACATACATTGGTATGCATTTTGCAGTTAGTTACTTCTAACATTCTTATCCATGTGCAGTTTATGTTTAACGAACCAAATGTTTTAGTAATGCAGAACTATACAAGCATAGAGTAAAAATGCATAAAGTAAAACCTATGTAGGGTTTATGTTCAATACTATGTTGTTGAAAGGGGAACACTACAGTATGATAGCAACATGTATAAATCATTGATAAGCCACTAGTTCATGATAAAGTATTCATAGTGAAAATGCAACATCGTAACAACCAAAATATTTCAAAAGTATTAAAGAAATCAAGTAAATGTCACATCCAGGGTCACACACTGCAGACCTTTTTTAACAGTGGCACATGCTGTGTCCTGTCAAAAACATTAACTTTCATATTATGGGATTGTGGCTACTAAAGGAATGCCCCCTTACAGTAATAACACGTAGTTCACCTAAGTGATCCAATAATGTGGTGATCTGACTCTGCATAAGATTGAATCAGGAATTCCAGCTTCAGTCAAGTCATGCCTAATCAGTTACTCCTCACATCATCAGTGTGGCCTTCCCTCTACCCTCTGTTCACTGGCAAAGGGGGAGGTCCTGCTGCACACACCAGTATCCAACTGTCCCATGTGTTATGTCATACATGCCTCTACCTGGCTCCATCAACTAGTGAAACAGAAAACGATGTATTGTCAAAGAGTTTACAATCAGATTTACATGCAAACATTAAAAGTTCAAACATAACGAACCCTAATCCCCATACTGAAATGTCATTAATGTAGTTTTGTTGCTGTCTGGATTGTATTAAACAGTCTGTTCATACAATGTATTTGATAAACTATTACAGTTACAGTATCTCACCTTATATGAATACAAAAGCTCTACATTTGGAGTTTAATAACATTATATACACCTTGCAGTATGACTTAATATAAGACAGTAAAGCAAACTGCTCATGAATGGAGGCCCTCTACATGAGGTCTGAAGTGTTCAATAGACCAAATGACTGCTAAACTCTCAGGAGTTGAGGATGATTTTTCAGCTATGTGCTGGAGTGACTTGCATATGCCAACACAACTTCTCAACCCTCCTTATCTTTCTGCATCAAGGCTGCTCCCAGGCCAGGGTTACAACCCAAACTCTGAATGAAGAAATGGTGTGAATTCAGGAAACCTCAGGATGGGCGCTGGAGGGTATATGGAGGGGCTTAGCATGGTGGACATAGTCCTGGACAAAACAGCAAAGATATTATCTGACTTGTTTCATGGTGTTTGGCATTTTAAACCTTTCAACATAGCTTCGACTTTGTTGGAATCTGGTTTAATAAAGGTGTGATGCAGTAGCCGAGGAAGGTGAGGTCGCTTAAGCAGAACCGACATTTGTTGAGATTCAGAGACAGGCCAGCAGCCTTGAGTCTCTTGAATACTTTCTCCAAATCAGCCCAATGTTGCTCAAAGGTGCAGGCAACAATGTCGGCCAAATACAAAGAACGTTTTGTAGATGAGACCAGCAAGCACTGTGTTCATGAGTCTCTGAAATGTTTCTGGTGTGTTGCCAAGCCCAAAGAGGAATATGTGGAACTGAAACAGACCATGAGGTGTGGTATGTATTTTTTTTTGTTGTTCTGCAACTGCCACGCCAGTCATCTTGAGCCAAGTCCAATGATAATGAAACATGCTCTGACAAGAAAGTCCAGTGACTCATCATTGCGTGGAGTACCTGTTGACCTGGTTCAACCCTCTAGAGTCCACACAGAACCTTGGATCAGCACTGTGCCTGTTTACAATCATGACTGGAGCAGCCCATGATGGTTCAAAGATGACCATAACACTATAGTGTTGTTCAAGCGCAGTAGCAAAGGAATTGTCAAAAACTCCCAAATATATACTTCCCAAATAGCAATACCTGTTAACCAAGACTGACCTGTATCTGACCTGATTGGGTTTCCATTCCTAAACTTCTAAAATAATTGTCAGTTCTGTTCCACACCCAACCACAACACACACACACACACACACACACATCCATACCATAAGAACCCCACACACACTAATCCCTGCTGTCGGCGGCCTCTTTGTTTTCAGCATAATCTAACTTCTTTACAGGTGACTGAGCGACCCCTGCCTGGAGATTAACTAATTTCTTTAACAACTTTGAGCAGGGTGTCACATTTACTACTGTCTCTGCTTTCAGACATGACTGGAAATCCAGGGAACTGAGCTCATATATACTCTGTGTGTGTGTGTGTGTGTGTGTGTGTTTGTGTGTGTGTGTGTGTGTGTGTGTGTGTGTGTGTGTGTGTGTGTGTGTGTGTGTGTGTGTGTGTGTGTGTGTGTGCGCGCGCGCGTGTGTGCGTGCGTACATGTGTGTGTGTGTGTGTGTGTGTGTGTAGTGGAAACCTGTGTTGTCATGTGGTTTTTGGATTGGCCACTATCAGCTAAGATCATTTTAGAAGAGATTATTTTCAAAGAGCTGAGACGAGACACTCCACCTCTTGATAAATCAAGGAGTCATGACAGAATATAAGAATAAGAGAGTCTCAGTGTTCAGAGTAACTCGTAATTATTGAACATGTTTATTATTTGCAATTTTTGAAACTGGTGCGGCCAGAAAGGACTTTGGATCAGATCGGGGGATGCAAAAGAACATTCTTCTGAAAATCTGGCAAGATAATCTTTAGAACCATCAGCTTTGCTGACCATTGTCGGTAAGGTGGGGGGAGGGATTGGGCCCACAATTGGCATGATTCTCGTGTGGTGTGTACCCCGCATTAGAATGTCTATTGTTATTTTAGTTTTAGTTTATTTAGGTGAGCTCCCCTTATTGACCACAAAGATAAAATATGTTAATAAATTTGAATATAACAGGAGGGTTAATGTAGAAACTCACAATATGACTATTTTGTAATGAAAAGTCATATAAACTGATAAGACACAATCTTCTGAACTGACAAATACAGAGAGAGTTGTGTGTGTGCAACTCATTTGGCAATGGCTTGAATGTAACGGATGTTCATTAATATCAAAAAGTTACACACTAAAGCTTAAACTCCGGCCAGACAGGTTGCTAGACTATCTGTCGAATCTGAGTTTTCTGTTGCACGACTAAAACAACTTTTGGACGTACATACGTTTCACCAAAACAAGTTCCTTCCTGAGGCTATTTTGCAGAGGTGCCATCATTGTGTCCGGCGCTTAGCGCCACCCAAGACGATTGTGATTGGTTTAAAGAAATGCCAATAAACCAGAGCTCGTTTTTCTCCCATCCCGGAATGATGTGTGGACTAGCCAGACCCTCCTCCCCAGCACTGTGGAGGAAGGTCTGGCAATGCAAAACTAAAATCAATGTAATATCCGCCCATTAGGTATGGATCTGTCTCCAGTTTCAGTCTATGCTGAGCTTACCACATTCTGACAGTGAGTGATGTCAATCTTTTTATCTCATTCTCAAAAAGAAAGCAAATAAGTCTATTTCTGATCCTTGTTTTTTTGAGGAACGGGATGATGGTGGAGGACTTGAAGCAGGCTGGTATGTGGCATGTCTCCAGCGAGGTGTTAAAGATGTCTGTGAACACCGGAGAAAGCTGATCAAATAAGCGTATTACCCCAATGTTGAACCATTCTTTATATTCAACAGCATAAACTGATGAATAGACAATAGTGAGGCAGATAATAGACAGGAGTGGAGCACCCTAAAGCCTATGGTTTTGAAATTACATGTTAAACTGTGACATTAAAGGTTTGTGTGCCCACATACTTTTGGCCATGAGGTGTATCTCAATTTTAGAATTGAAATAATCTACAAGCTCATTGGCTGAGACCTAAGAGAGGGCGGGTGTGGAAGGGAAAAGCTGAATAAATATTACCACTTGTTTGCACAGAGATAGTGCTGTCAAAGAAACAGGAATGATCAGAGAGAGCAACATCAGTCACCATGACCCTTGTTCAGACCCTTGGAGATAATCACATCCAGAGTGTGACCCTTATTGTGTGTGTGCTCCGTCACATGCTGAGTCAGTCCATAGTTATCAAGAACACAACACAGTTCTTTAGTTACTCTGTCCCGGGGGTTGTCAATATGATAGCACCAACAATAACTACACAGTCAATACAGATTATAGATAGCAGTTCAGTAAAGTCATCAAAGTAGGTTAGACAGTATTTAAGTGGCTTGTAGATAATTACGAACATGAATTTAGCTGAAGAGCCACATATTCAAATGAAACAATATCGTTGTTGACAGCCGTCAGCCGTCCGAGGAGCCGTCGGCATTCATTTTGGCCGACCCGACATGTTCAGTCGGGGACAGGGCAGTCGGGACTCACCCGGAAATGGGGAGCGGATGAGCCTCTCAAAATCTGACGAAAATCTTTTAAACTGACCTTTGTCAATCTGAAATGAAGACAGATTCAGCAACTGCATGGCCTATTTCTCGCTTAAAATTTTTTCAGAAACACGTTTCGGTTAACTATTTTAGTACAATATGAGATCGTATTCTGAACAAGCCGCCATGACAGTCTGGCTATGAATTTCCGGAGAAAAAAGAACCACGTGACGCGTTCGCTCGCTTCGATCAGCTGCCGGTCTTCATTTTCTGGTAAATAATCAGACTGTTAATGGAAACAATACAGAGCAGCGCCACCTGCTGCTATGGAGACGTATTACGTTTCGCGCATGCTCAAGTCGGCGTCGCCTCAGTGTGTTCTGAGGCATTTTTTGGACCTCGGGACCCGACTGATCAGTCCGACTGGCTTTTCTGCCGACGGTCGGCCCGTCTGGTTGGTGTGTCAGGGCCCTTAGAGGCTGTGTAGGGCTCAGGGTTTTTTTAGATCAATTTGTTATTGTTTTTTTTAATATGCAGACATACAGAACAGAGAAACACAAACTGAACAAGAACAAACAAAAAAACAAAAATCACACCTTGCCTAATCACTCTCCTCTAGTTCTTGTGACGCTGAGGTCATTAGGTCTGATATTTGTGCTGCTGCACTTTTCCATAGGTTGATAGTTGATGATTTAGCTTTGTTAATCCTTGCTGTAGAGAGCTCAAGCATAACTATGTCTAGAAAATACGCCAGCCACTGTTTTATACAAAGCAAGTTAGGGGGGAGCCAGCACTGAGCTATCATTTTCTTGGTTGCAGTTGAGCCAGCTAGCCAAATTTTCTCCCGAGCAGGTGTAATTTAGAGTCGTCATTAAGTAACAAAACAATTGGGCAGTAGGGATTCAACATCCTATCACATCAGATATAATTGATGTTGTTTTATTCCAGAACTCATGCACCTGTTCACACTCCCAGACCATATGCAGGAAAGTTCCAGTTTGTTCAGGTTGACAGAATGTGCAATAGGGAGTGGGAATGACTTTAGACACGTATCTCTTCTGGGGAGTCCAATATGTCCTGTGACATATGTTGAAATGGATATACAGGTGATTTGGGTTCTTGGAACAGTGGAAAATGTCCCAAACTGTCTCCCAATTAATTACCTTCCCCTCAGGGCTCAGCTCTCGCTCCCATTTCTTTACTATTGGGAGTTCTCCTATGGATACTTGCATCAGTTTAGCATAAAGCTTGGACACTAATCCTCTCACAGGAAAATCAACCAACCATTTAATGATTGGGTGCGCCTCAAGACTGTTTCCCCATGGCACTCCATAACATTTTAGGGCTGATCTTAAGCGCATATAAAAGTAGAAGGATGTCCTGGGGACCTCAAAACTAGCTCTCAGGTCTTCAAAACTTAACATACCTTTCTCATTGAATAGCTGGTCTAAAGTATAAATACCTCTGTCACTCCACTGGTTACAAGCAAAGGGTTTGTTACCAGACATTTGTGCCATATTGGGGTATTCAAATGCCAGTTATTGGTGTAGCATAGGTGCTCCTCCATCTGTTTAAAGTTGGTAGGGCTCAGTTTTAAAGCTAGAATAAGGATATTGGTATCCTGAAACTAAAAGATGTAAAGAAACCACTGACATGCTAGCCGGTCGGGAAAGGGGCTAAATAACATGGAAAGTTAGGCTAGATTTTGGCATGGGAAAAACTGGTATGGCCATTTTAAAGGAGTCCCTTGACATCTCACTTCAAAATATCTGAATGAAAATGGGTTCAGTGGGTAGTCACGGGTCTCCACTTTACAGACATGCCTGCTTTATGCTAATTCCATGCAGCTTGGGGCAAAAACCATAGACTTTTCCCCACGCAGTTCAGATATGTTATTTTTGCCTATTCTACAATGGTGTGTTTCTACATACTGGGGTCCCTAAACAGTGTGGTAATTGCATACATTGAGTATGACTTGACTCTTGTAGATTCATGTGTGATGATGTTAGTTCCCATGGTAGCCATTTCATTGTAGTGAGACTATTTTTTGACCTTTAGGATAATCACAGCCTCATGAAACTTACACAAACTAGAGACTTTGGACACTAGTTTGTCCTAGGTATATTGAAAATAAGGTGGTTTCTCTTCAGTTTCCAGAACAGAAGTGCTCGCCAGCCATGGTTAGCATTGCTAAGCCTCTCACATTCACACAGCCCCAAAGTATACCCTGTTTTGTCTTCAATACCTCAGACCTTATCTTGTTACAATCCCTCAATGTTTCCATCTGTGTGCATCCATGCCCCAGAAATGCTTGTAACTAATTTAGCTCTGGGGAGCTTATTCCCCAGAATCCTTATGTTTTTTCGCCCCACAGTTTTCCTTGGATTAGGGTGGCACCTAAATCATTTTTTGCAGCCTTTGCCGTGGTCCTGCTCTGCGCCCTACTATGCTCTGCTATGCCCTGCTACACCCTGCTACACCCTGCAGTGCTACTCTGTCCAGAACTCCTTCCATACTCCACCATCTCAAAAAATTAATCCCAATCTTAATTTCATGTGAATCTTTGACAGTCAGGGTTATTTTAGGTTTTATTTTATTTTTGTGAAAGAGCTTTGGTACCCACTTGATAAGTGAAGGCACTTTTGCTCAACTTTTTTAAGTCTTAACATACAAAGAAGAGCACCTTAATGTCTACGCACAAATGTAAATTGCAACTGTATTTCTGCAAGATTTGCACATACACTGGTCACCACCAGATATCTTCAACATTATAACAATACAGTGACATTAACCTTGTTGAAATATCAAACCGTGAAGACTAATTAGTGTTGAATGTGTCCGCTCCATCTTACTAGAATGAAAACATCCAGAGAGCTTAAATGTTAGCCAGCACTGAGAAAACTGAGCTGCATGAAGTGGTGAACACTTCACTAACCTAAATACATGCCGTGTGAGGATCTACTGCCATTACATATTTGTGAGTAAGTGCTGCTTCTATTTTTAAACAGGTCTGTATGTCCCTCTCTTTCATTTAAGAACCTATTTTAGTCAGCTCACTTTCTTGCTTTGTTGAAGTTTGAATTCAAGTACTCAGATGGAAAGATTTGCAGCTGTGGACAACATTACGTAATCTAAAGTGTTGATTTACTTAATCAGGAGCTTGAAGGATGTCTTCATAGTGAAGGAATCACAAAGATCCATCTGGATCACTCTTACTGTTCACATGCTAATACGTTTAAGTCTATCCCTAGATTGATGAATCACGATGTTATGGTGTTACATCAAATGTAGTCTGGATCAAAGGAAGTACATTTGCATACCTTCCGCTCTCTGTGCATTGCCGTTCTAAAAATCCCTTTGCTGCAGGAAACAACAACTAACTTCGAGCTAGCAAGCTACACACTGAAAATGGTAAGTTTTTAAGGAAATTTAGATTCTCAAGCATTGAGAACATTGTTTGTGTACACAGAGTTTTCTAAAAAGAAAGGTTTTAACAACTCACTGTTGCTGTTGGTTTTTCTAGTCGCCGTCCATCTAGCCAGGCAAAAATAGTCGAGGGAGGAGAGTAAAGATGGAAAGATCCTAAAGCTTAGTTCCATATAAATGCAAAAAACAATATTTTACCTTGTAGGTGAAAAAGGAGCTTCATATAAGAATGACATTTCCTCCTATGGAGTCCGTTTATTCGCATTCAGAGATCAACTCTTTTTGACTGACAAGATGGCGGATAGCGTAAAAAACAACTGCTAAAGTGAGTCGTTCAAAACCCTTCTTTTTAGTAAACTCTGTGTACACAAACAATGTTCTCAATGCTGAGTTCATGTGTAGAGCCCCCGGTGATACTTGGAGCAAAGTTTCATGTTGTGTCGAGCCTTCTTAGTGTTTTAAAAATAGTGATTTTGATGCTATCATAGTAGTGCCCCTAGCACTCCCATTCAAAAGGCCATTTGAGCGAAAAACGAGAATACGGTAAATCTTGAAAGTGGCGCTTCCGTCCTAATTATGCTTTCACAAAAACACCCTAGGTTGCATTTTGGCGAGAGTTACGCTTTAACAACGCCCAAGATGATTGTGATTTGTTTAAAAAATGCAAACAACCCAGAGTGTTTTTTTCTCCTATCCCAGAATGTATCTGTGTTGTAGCCAGACCTTACTTCACAGCACTGTGGAGATAGGTCTAGCAATAAATATGCATCAAATAAACACAGTGTTATGATCACAAAGCTTGGTTAGGTTTAGGCCCAAAACAACTTGTTAAGGTTAAGGGAAAGATCGTGGTCTGAGTTGAAGGGGTGTTAGGTTACAATGATAACCATGTGGTTAAGGTCAGGGGAGAATTGTTAAAGGAACCCAATGCTGACTGGAAACAGGAGACAAACAGCAGTGTACTGTATTAAAGTGTAATGTTTTGGTGACCCATCCATCCAATGCCATCTCCTGCCTACATGGACTTTGTCGCTCTGCAACAACGTCACATGACTTCCTTATTTGCTAGAGGTTGCTATCACATGAACATAACCAGATATTGTTTTGGGGTACATGCTGAAATGAATTTCAATAAATGATGTAATGCGTGTTCTGGGCAGACTTCCTGCAAGAATGTTAAAACTAATCACTCACTACTATAAACTGTAAGTAATTGAGTCTTTTTGTTACTCTTCCCCACAGTACTGTACATCACATCACAGACTGTATGTGCATTTAAATTCTCTAAAATCAGTTCCTCATGAACAACAAAAGTATATCAAAATGACCCACATGACCATTACTGAAATGTTCTCTAATCCGTTTGAACCTAACCACCACTTGGTTAGGGTTAGAGAAAGATGGTGGTCATGGTGACTGATGTTACCATAATCAGGGAAAGGAATGCAAAATAATGGCTTCCGAATATGGTACCCAACCAAATTTCTGTAGTCTGCCTGTCTGCACTGTAATTGCATAAGAAAGAAAGCAACAAACGACTCATTACTGTAACTGGCATTTATATTGCTAGAGTTTCCTTTTAATATACACAGAGAGAAAGGTTTTGACTGCTGTTTAAATACAATAAACATACACTTAACATATTTTAATTGTATGAAATAAAGGTACAGTAGCTGTTTGTTTGGAAAAGCTTACTGAGGCAAATAAATAAGATGTATGCTGCAGGTAAACTTTGTATTATTAGTTGGATATAACCAGCATGGTGGAGATGAAAACACAGTTGTGCACCCCTGGTTCATAATAAATGCATTAAAGTAAAGCTCCTGGGCTCCTAGGATTTAAACCTTTATACAGGAGGAGACTCAACTGAATATCAGCAAACTCAGACAACAATGTGAAACGCACCAGTTTACTCCTTTACTCGGCTTGTGAAAACACTTGTATAATGTCTTTTGTCAAGTTTTAGAAAGTAACTCTGATGGTGCCATAGTATGGTGGCCGACCACGGCAAATGCGCAACAATGGCCCAAAACACTGATGTGATGTCATCAGCTTGGGCTCGAGGATTCAATTAAATTCAGTTCAATTTTATTTATAGTATCAAATCAAAACAAGAGTTATTTTATGACACTTTACAGATAGAGTAGGTCTAGAGCACACTCTATAATTTACAAAGACCCAACAATTTCCCACGAGCAAGCATTTGCCGCGACAGAAACCTCGGACAGACCCAGGCTCCGCGTGGGCCACATCTGTCACTGCCTGTTTGAACACAGACACTGATATAGATATGCAGATATAGAGAAATATGATTCATAATTATTATAGCAGTTGGAATGATGAACAGTGGCAGTTATAGTAACAATAAAGATAGTGGAACTATGACTAGAAATAATAGTTGTAGCAGTTCAGGGTGTAGTGGGGCGATGCGGGGCGTAGCGGGGCGTTTTGGAGGGTAGTAGAGCACAGCAGGGCGTCGAACCCTAAGACTACAGCAGCTACAACCATGATTTAGGTGCCACCCCAATCCTCCCCACAGACGTGGGTATTTGTCAGCCAGAGAGGGTATAAAGAAAAGATCCTATTGATTGCATTATGGGAAAGTTAGGATTCAGCATGTCTGGAGTTTGACTCATAAAAAAGTCAGGTTATCTCATGAGTGGCTCTTTTAAAATGGACAAGGCGGATCAGTTAGAAACACTTAAAGCTTACTGTTATTTATTTATCATTACATATAGCAATCCGTTCAGGAAATTAGTGATGAGTTCTACAAACACACTGGGCTGTGAACTGAGATCAACTGAACAGAGATTCCACCAGTGATCTGTGTATGTTTGTACAACATTAACCTATGTTGTCTTTCTAGTCTTACAGCTGAATAAAAAATCTGAATCCCTGCAGTCCTTTACAAAATCAAGATTTTTTTGTGTCCTTTTTGTCTTACATCATAAATAATTTATAGGACTGCAGTGTTTAGTGGAAATGTCAGCTCTTTTAATTTTATATTTGAACATATGTTCTTTTCAGGAGGGTAAACTGCACAGTTAGAGACATGGCAGGCTCAGCATGATGCCTATTACGCCCAAACGACTTCTTTACTGTGGCTTGAGAATAAATGTGGGACAAATTATACCATCAAATGACACGTACCAATTACAAAGTTACAAAGTAAAAATCTGTTCACATAGTTATAATCCAATGCCAATGAGCTGGGTCCTATAATTGATGCCAGTTTGACTCAATCATAGATTGTTTTAATTGGTAGCATGTTTATGCTGTATGTGTGTATGTGTGTGTGTGTGTGTGTGTGTGTGTGTGTGTGTGTGTGTGTGTGTGTATGTATGTGTGTGTGTGTGTGTGTGTGTGTGTGTGCGTGCGTGCGTGTGTGTGTGTGTGTGTGTGTGTGTGGGTTGTTCTGGTCTTGATAAATGCTGAGGTCATGGTGACACTCAGATACTTCCATGTCAGATGACTGAGGGAGTTAATTGGAGGGTAAGTGGGGGAAGGATAGGGGAGGGGAGGGCTGAAGGTGGGGTGGGGGTTATTTCCTGCAAAAAACATGTATTTTGTATTTTGCAAAGGAACATTTGTAGGGTTGGAAACTGTAACAGTGAAACTTGTGAGAGACATACAGACAATTCAGTTTAGTTGGAAAGCTTTTGCTGCTGTGAGCAACCACCACGAGACTCTGTCGGCCGACTAGGAGACCATCCACACCACAGAAAAATGCTTTAACCACTTGCTGTGCATTCAGATCGTAAACAGAACTGCATTGAGTTGATCCTGTAAGGATTACTGTCATAGTTTATCAGATGCCAAAAAAAACGCATAGCAGTTTATAATGAGACAAGATTTTACACTAAAGTACACTAAAGTGACTTTCATTCATTATATCCTTTATGGTGATCTTACTAGGAATGTGCGCTCACACGTAGTTGTTTGGCCGATGTAGTGCATTGCTGGGTGTGAAAGAGTTCACATTTGTCTTTAATAACTGAATAAATGAGCCAGACATTAATCTTGGTGCCACTATCTTGTTGTCTTAACAGGTTATCTAAAGTTGTAAATGGTCAGCCAAATTAACTAATTTAGTGTGATGATATTTGCAGCTAAAAAAGGCTAATGTTAGACATGCCCTAGTCTAATTTTGACTCATTGGCGCCAGTAAATACCAGACATCCACTTAAAGTTGCCACCAAGTAATGTAAGGTGTTTAACATAGCCTCATTTATGCTGAACAACTTGGAGTGAACATAATGTTTGCAAGGCCAGCAGAAAACCTACTACCATTAGGTGTACTATATGAAAATGTTCATGCTTTTTATATGGCAACCTAAGAGATACAAATGTCTACCAAAAGAAAATAAAGATTGTCAGGCAGTTTGACTTGAAGTCATATTGAGAAACAGAATAATAGAAAAAGTTACAGGGAAACTTTCTGTTCAGGTTTCATAGTATCTGCAACTGCCATAGTTACTGTGTTCGTAATGGGTTGTATTACACTGTAAGGTGTTATTTTGTCTACATGCACACACTCTACATTAACAATTGGTCAAAAACAACACGTGAGCTTGACTAAGTTCTGAGGCGATCTACAAAAAATGTCTTTCACAACCGTGAACTTCAAGTTGGAATACACAAGGCCCTTTAAGCTGGCACTGATGAAACACATGCATGCTAATGTAGGTGGGTTTGTATCACAATGACTAATGGACACTACACAACTCAAGTGTTGCTTTAACTCAGGGTGCATTTTGAGGACATTGTATCATAGTTTTTTAAGACCCTTGTTTATCTGCTGTAATGTGAATACACCTTTACTTGACCTGACAGCATGTCTTTAGTCCAAGCCCCAGCATCACTGTTCCCATTATGACTTATATTCTCTGGTGGGTGAAATTTAATAGTGATAAAATCATCTTACTGTACTGCCGATTCAAGTGTCCAATACTAAGTTCTTCAAACTCTCTCTCTAAGTCTGTTAAATTAAAAGTCTCAGGACTTCCTGGCATGAAAATCTTTGGACACACCACCAGCTTTTCACCATAGGGTTATGTATATACAGAATTTCCTAAACGAATATTACAGTATATTATACACATCATATCTGTAATTAATTGATCATCTGTCAAAATTGATGAGGTGGAAAATGGGTGGAGGGATGGTTTCATTTAGTTCTTACACTGAAAATGATTTTAATCTGAGTGTCAGAGGTATTTCTACTGCTGGATCCCCAGTATTATCTTTCACAGGTCAAAGTGACATGTTAGTATTCTTTGTGGCCGCAAAGTACTAAAGTAGTGTTGGTCATACAGTAAATGCCAGGCTGGGTGTGTTTGTGGCCAGGTCAGGTCTGAGCTGGTAGCTTGGGTATGCCAGTGGGCCTGACAGGCCTCCTCCAGGCTCTCTCTAATAGGTGCTAATTGCATTCCATCCTCGCTGGTCAGTAGCCAGAGGGAATGTGGCTGTTATTACGGTGGAGTCCTGGAGCCACGGGCCATCAGCACATTCTTCTGGACTCAGTCAAAACACGCCTCCTGCAACCACAAAGGTGTGAGAAGGCTGCTAGGAGATCAGCCCCTAGGCAAGGCTTTCTGATCAGTGTACGAGTGGAGATGCATGTGTGGATTCAGGAAGATGTGAAATGTAAATGGACTGCATTTATATAGCGCTTTTCTAGTCTTGAGTCCCAAAGCGCTTTACGCCCCAGGCACTTTTCACCCCATTCACACACACATTCATATACTGGTGGCCGAGGCTACCATACAGTTAACCGAGGATCATTTCTTCTTCGTTATGACTTGATGCTATGTTATGCTATTTCATGATCATCCAATGCCTACCATACACTAGACGACTTTGAAGACTTAAATTTTGAAAAGACAATCATTTCACATTTAACGTTAAAGACTGTCATAATATGTAAAGACTGGGGATCTTGCAGGGTCACACATTGCAAGAATGCAACTAGATTCATTTTGAAAAATTTAACCAAGCTAGCTAGCTACCGCTAGCATTAGGTGGTAACTTAAGGGAAAGTTTGCAGATTTTCTGTTGTATGGTACATGCAGATGAACGATGGCAGTACCCGGAGGTCCGCGTTTATCCGCCGGTAAAACTCCCGTTGGATTGCGCGCTTCAGAAGGGTTGAAAATCAACAACTTTCCCTCTTTAGCGCCATAGAAACCATAAACAACACCGGCTCTAGCCATTTGCTGCTTCCTGTTTGGTGCTGGAGGGAGCGTACCCATTGGTTGTTGACAATGTCCACATGATTTAACTTCACTACCAAGACTTAAAACCTACGATAATATCAAACACGTTTGGTTTTGTCAGAACGTCAAGACGGGAAAAAGACTGACCACCTCACACCAAAAGATTGAGACGACGGGAGCGCGCCCAACTCTAGCAAGACTCTCATGATTTCATTAGGATATCGGAAATTAGTCCGCGACAGTGGAATCGTTTGAAAAGTTGTTTGGTGTAAGGTCGGCATTAGTCTTAAATTGCTTTTGAGAAACAAAAGTGCAGTGCCCGTTCAAAACGGGCCTGAAAACGGGCCAAATGCTTGGCCTCTGGTATTACTGCCTTGCAGCTTTCTCTAGAACCCTTGTACCCTGAAATAACTTATAGGCCTTATAAATAACTCAACTGTTCTCCTGGAATTTCAATTCACACAGCTTAGCTGTGTGATTAGAAAACAGCAGAATTGCTTGATCAGCGTAGAGAAATGCGCTTCTGGTGAAAACAGTGAGGCGGCTGCTCGCCTGTCTCTTGACATATCATGGCGCTTCCCAATGTAAACCGATTGCTTGCTTTGACCACCGCGGTTATAAAGTAGCGTTAACGCATGGATTTGATTCGTTTTTACAAAGTTTTTTTTTGTAATTTGTAGTGTTGTAAGTTAGTATGGCTAACTTACACAATATGAGGCAGAGTAACTCTGTTTCTGTAGGATATCCACTAGTGCTTGTTGACTTCAGAGCTTTGTTTTATTCACAGTTTAGTGATATTGAATGTGTCACATTTAAAAGGGCACCAATTCACTGCACTGTGCCCAGCAATGCGCCCACCAAGTGTGAAGTAGATCGGATGAACGGTTCTCCAGATACAAATGACAGACAGCCGTACGGTCACACACACTCACACACTCACACACCTACACACACACACATACAAACACACACGCACGCACACAGATTCCTTCCTTTATCGATTAGATTAATATGTTTATGGCACCTTTTAAAAAAACATAAGAAGGGCATTTCATACTAAAAAGGTTGGAATTTTGGAAGATAAACTTGATTTTTCTAACTCAGATTAGCTTCAGCTGAACTTTTGAATTCAATTTTTACACAAAATGAGGACTGTGGATTTGGACAGGAGAAACTTATTTTTCCGATGGTTTTGGAAGACACTGACAAATGATAATAGGGGGCTTTGAGCCAGGTACAGACGCCGGCTACAGAGCTCCGTCGTATCAGTGGTACAGGGCACCGCGAGCTGCCGGTCGTTTCTGCGGGCGGCAGTTGGTGGAAGAGTTACCCGAGAATGGTGGTCTTTTTGCCGGGTACAGGGCACCGGTCGTTTCTGTTACATTATGGTTAAGTTTAGGCGACAAAATGTAAGCATTAAGCAGCAAGAACAGCTTTCCTCAGTGAATAGAGCTGCTCATTAGCAGAGTCTAGTTGGATTAGGGAGAACATTTGCATCTGACACCAGAGGTTACTATCTCCTCCCATATATAACCACCTGTTAGCATGTTTTAGATTTAGATTTTAAGATGGAAATAAGAAAATACATTCATTGATTCATTCATTATTGATTTCAAGTTATTCATTTATATTTGATTTCTCAGTCTCAGGACTGGTTCCAGTGAATCACAGAGCAGAGTAAACAGTATGACAACAGAGCGAGGAGAGGCATAGGAAGGAAGGATTTTGTGGAAAAACAGAGATCAGTCCTGTTAGTCTGTCTCGGGTTCTGTTAGCTTTTCCATTGGCTGGCCCACTAGTCATTGTGTGAGAGCATGCTGAAGACTGGAACACTGCCAGCTGAAGACAGCGCAGGACACACTATATTAAAGTAAAACACCAGCTCCCACACAGTATGGATGGTCCTGTGAAATGTTAATACAGTGTTAATACTGCTCTCCCACCTGAGTAGTCATTTCACAACTCTATAGTCAGTGGGATACTCAGAGGGCCTCTCACCTCTCACTGTGTGTGTGTGTGTGTGTGTGTGTGTGTGTGTGTGTGTGTGTGTGTGTGTGTGTGTGTGTATGTGTATAATGAAGTTATATTAGAGTACAGAAGAATTTAGATGAACCCGGATCTGGAGTCCCCCTGTCAAAACACTGAAGGGAAGTAGACTATGTTGGGTGCCTCTCTCTCTCTCTCTCTCTCTCTCTCTCTCTCTCTCTCTCTCTCTCTCTCTCAAAAGCGTCATTGTGAAGCATCGACCAGAGAGGAAGAAAATTAACTCTCTTATCCTTCCTGCCTCTCCTCAGCTGATTGTCTGCTTCCCAGTATTGTTTGCTGCAGTACAGCAGATGAGCAACACACACACACACACACACACACACACACACACACACACACACACACACGCGCATGCACACGCGTGCGCACGCACACACACACACACACACACACACACACACACACACACACACACACTGATTACGAGAGCAGTGGTCATAGTTTATTTAAAGTGCTGGTTATTTAATGGAACTGACGCTGAGGGCTGATGTTAGACTGCCCTTGTGTCACATCCTGTTTGCCTGCCAGGGGTTGGTGGACTCTGAATCTTCACTTCCCAATACTGCTATTAAGGATATGTCTAATAATGTGGACACTTGTAATAAGTCTTAATAAGGCTTTGACATTAGGCATGGCCTAGTCTCACATTGCCAGACCTTCTTCCACAGCGCAGGCTAGTCCACATAACATTACGGGATAGTAGAAAAACGTGCTCTTGTTTATTGGCATTTCTTTAAACCAATCACAATCGTCTTGGGCAGCGCTAGGCACCGGACGCAGGTCTATGCAAAATAGCCTCGGGAAGGAACTTGTTTTGGTGGAACATGTGCACGTAGGGAGGCAAGCTCTGGACTTAAAATAGCTGTAGAGTGTGTGATGAGAATTTTACTCAAAAAAGATAAATATAATTTGATTGTCGTTTCTAGCAAGGAGGATGGTTCCCGAATTGACCGGAGTTTAGAATGCCAACAGGAAGAAAGCGGAAGGTGACGGACATCTGGCCGAAAACAAGGGACATCCGGCAGAACCTCCAGCAGCATCGGAACAATCCAAGTAAATGAAACGTTGTCGATATAGACTAGGCATAGCCTGATGGCCCATGGCCACCAAATATCCCCTGTAGGTGGCCCCCTGTGGCCATCAAGTTTTATCAGATCTCTCTTGAGAATTTAACAGGAGGATGTAGCGGCTCATTTAGCTCAATGGCGCTATTGGGAACGCCGCTGTTGTTACTATGTTGTAAAACCATGAGGGTGCAGTCCATAATCCATTTATGAGTGGTGATCTGCAGCCAAACTCATCCATGTTGTTCGCCAGAGACCGTACGTTGGCGAGGAAAATACTGCATATGTGATACCTCAACAGGTTCTCACACTCATCTCGTAAAATGCGGACGCTTGGTCAGGTGCCTTTGTCGTTCTTATTGACGCTAAAATTCTCCTTTAGTGCTATAAGTAAACGTGCTTGGTCGGGACTATTGCCGTCCCTTTATTGCTATAAGTAAACGCGCTTGGTCGGGACTATTGCCGTCCCTTTAGCGCTATAAGTAAACGCGCTTGGTTGGGACTATTGCCGTCCCTTTTGACGCAGTTATGTTAAGGAAAAGGTCGTGGGTGGGCGTACGGTTCCGTGACACACGGGAAGAACGGGATGGTTATGTTTAGGAAAGGGTCGTGGGTGGGCGTACGGTTCTGTGACACGCGGGAGGAAAATAAAAATTGACTATAGCAAGCATGACAAGCGGGATGCGAACCCCGCTCTCCTGGGTGAAAGTCCTGTGTTTGTTTGACCCATCCACCCCCCCAACCAACTGCCATACGCGGAAATTCGCCCTTACATACTACTCGCTAAATCCTATCTAGCTGCTGCTCTCCCCAGTGCGTTACACAAATACGCTGAAAGACGCCTTTTTCGTCACTTCAGACGCTGACAGCCACTGTCCAAACGTCCTTATTTTGCAAGTTCGGAATGAGAACGGGTTGGATACCTGATAAGGAGTTAGCTTTAGCCTAACGCTAGCCAGGTTGGTAGCCCTTGCCAGTGTGTAGTACTCGGTCTTGTCACAGAATCGACCACATTTTTACTCAGTGTCGTCTCGGTCTCCGAAAAAGACAACACGAGATGTTATTTCAAGACCACAACTGCCAGGATATCAATTAATTGCCTGTGGGTTCACTGATTTATTTGCATTTTTACATCGATGCTAATGTCAGCTCCAAAAAAACAGCCACACACCGCCGAGTGGAGACAGCTACTATGAAAAAACATACTTATAGGCTGCTCTGCTTGGCCATAAGCACACAGCACCTCATTTTATTTTGAGTTTGAATACACAGTTTCAGACAAATATAAAACTTTTTACTTTAAAACAAACTAGTGATTGTGTGTGTTGAGTGTCGTGAGCTCATCTCTCTCTGACTCGCTCATCTTTCAATCTTTCCCACACTGGGTGTTACAAAAATACACATCTACGTCATCTACATCCCTTTCCGTGGAAGTTTAATCACCTTAAAGTTGGTTGTTATTTTTTTGTGTTGATTGTTAACTAAACAAAATACAGAAAAGACAGATGAAAGTGAAGGGAGAGAGGGAGGGCGTGTATGATGTAGATGCATGGGTGGTGGGGGATGGGGGGAGTCAAGATAGATTGTGAACTAAGAGACTTTGAAAAAAATGTGCTGTATGTTTACAAAGAGCTTGTCTTTTCAATTTAAAAGAGATAATTCTTTGTTTTTATTCTGTTCATGTCTTTGAATTCATTAAGGTGTCATAGCATGGAAGGCTGTGTTAAGTTGCGTTAAACTGCCTTTTCTGTATTGTTTTTGTAAGTTTACATTTGGTCCACTAAAAATGTACTTTGGCCACCAAATGTAGAGGCTTTGCGGCCAGTGGAGCCAGTGTTATGTAAAAATGATTAGCCCCTATCTCTGGGTAGACATTGAAACCATGTTTGAGACATGACACAGCTGTGTTGCAGTTTTTTTTTTTGCTGGGAACTGGAACTGTGGTCCCACCCATGTGCACTGATTTGGCTTCAGGAAATAACAGGCCATGCTGTCTAACCTTCATAGCACTGTTCAAGGCGAGCATTCACATCAGCCCTTCTAATGTGGCTCTCTGATGATACACTGTGCAGTGCAGTTCAAGATGTATGTTCACAATTTGAACATTTAAAGTCTGAACAACTTTTTGCGGGATGCCATTCAGCCTCCTCATATTGCACCGCTATCTCTTTTTATACAGGAAATCTTGTTACAAAGTCAGCTTTGAGTACATTGAATACAAACACACAAAAGCATGTCACCTTCCTAGTGCCTACCATATAAGGAATCCTGCCATCATTAAAGAAAAATGTTGATGGGAACATTACCTTTTCATACATTTCCAACAACGATGTGCCAGATAAGACTGGAAGTTGATTATGTATATATGATTCTTTTTTTATTAGTTTCTTCATCTGAAGTATTACAGTCTGTAACTTCTACAACCCAGCAGAATGTGATCTCGTCCTCATAGGACCATGTAATAAACAGTGTACTTTTTGTTTTTGTTATTAAACTATGTTTTGTATCTGTGGTCATATTTGGAATTAGCTGAGGTTTGCATAAATGCCAGGTGGCTGTATGGTGTTTAACAGACTGGGGCCAGATTAAGCGGCTACTCTGGAGAGAAACGCCGGTGATCTTCTCAGCTGTCCTCTCTATTTGTTGTCTTATGGTCTAATGTACTGTGTACAGCGGGTGAGAACGCTTTTAACAATGCCCCAATAGAAAGTGGTGAGGATAGGAGGGGGAAGGCTTGCATGCATCAGTCTCCTCAGGAAATGCATTCTCTGCTGAGCCCTCTTGGTCAGATTGGTGGTATTCAAGGATCAAGAGAGAGCATTGGTGATGTACACACCCATGACATTGGTACTACTGACCTTCTCCACTGGAACAGCTGATCAGGAGGGAGTGGGGAGTGGTCAGACTGAACTACTGAGGTTCACAGTTAGTGTATTCAGTCTTATCTGTTTTTATCTAAATTTGAATGACAGGATGTGAGTTGGATTTGGCCCACAGACTGTAAAAATAATGGACAAAATGGTCTGAAGAGTGAAGCCAATGCCAGTGCCTTAAACCTGCATTCTATCTAATTCCCAGCAGCGGCCGAAAAGAGGTGCATCCGGTGGAATTTCCGGCAGCACCGGAGCAATAGACTAGCTCATAACTACCCGCTCAAAGCACTTGATAACGTGAGTCATTTTAGCAGTTTGAGAAGAGAAAAACATATGATCAGAGTGGTCAACGTAGGTGTTCTCTCCTCTGGTTGGACAGTCAACATATTTTTGAAATTAGGTACAGACTGTGCTACCTATTAGGTGTGTGTGGTTGAAACCCCCAGCAATAACAATAGAACTGTCAGGGTCTTGAGCTCACTGATGGCACTGTGGAGCTCCCCTAGCACTGGGAGGGATATACACAGCCACCACTACAGCCGCAGGAATCCCCTTGGCAGGAATGGCCGACACAAGTAAAGACTCCACTGCTGCGAACAATGCAACTACCAAAGCTTTAGTACACCAGGTTCTATTGATGTAGACACACAGTCCTCCTCCACGGGTTTTACATAACATTTCTGTCCCCACAGAAGGATGTAAGATTGTCCAGCTGGATAGATGTGTACGGAATGTTGTCATGAATCCATGTGTCTGTAAGAATAACAACACAGCAGTCTCTCATTTCTCTGTGTGTTTACTTGCAAACAGGTCGTCCAGTTTGTTTTCCAGAGATTGGACATTGGACAGTAGACTCAAGGGGCTAGTCGGCCTGTTGAAGCCTTCAGCTTTCAGCCCTCGTACTGCGCACCGTTTTCCGTGCTTCCTTCCTTGGGCGGCTGCAGCAGGTAATGGTAAGGTGGGAGGAGGAGGGTGCATCTACTTCAGTTTGGCTGTGAATAACAGTCTCTGCTGTTGATCTTCTTCTCTACATCTCAGTACCTGCTGTTTCAGTGGGGCGCAGCAGCATGGAGCCGGAGCTCATTGGTGACTGCACTGTTATCCAAGTCAAAGCGAAAGGATTCACCTTACTGTTATTGTTGTCGTGCCAGAGGCCCCTCTGAAAGCTGCTGGGAAGGAGATAGCAAAGATCTCAGGCGGGGGCAGATGGCTCTCTCCATCAACAAACAATCTCTGATCTTTGTTGAACGTGGCTGTTTGAGCAGATGTGTCAAGTCAAATAAATAGAAGGGAGAGTCCATTAAATCCAGATCTTCTCTGTGAGTGAGAGGGCAGCAAACAGATGCCAAACTGCAAAATATAAAACATGTTTTTTGTAATGCGTGATTGGGTTTAACATCAGAAGTACATAACTGAAGTTCTATACCAAAGTACATTTTTGTAGTAGCTTGGTGTTCCCTTTTCCAACTGGATAAATCAGTTTTATTTATATAGTATACTTTTTTCATAATATATTGTACCTGCCAAAGTGATTGCTAAGTTCTGGGAACACAGTGAAGTCTGACAGGTCTAGAAACATGGTCATTAACCGTTTATCCAGATTATTTAAACTGAAAGTGAGCACACCTGAAATGTTGCTAATAATCCCTCATGGCAGAGAAAAACTGTTTGTGCACACCTATAATAAGTATATTGGGTCAAAGTAGAAGCAGGAAGTGGATCTGTGAACTGTGATGGATGTTTTGCATCTTTGTTTCTCCTGCAAATAAGTTTGTCTAACCAAGAAGTTTATGTCCAAACCTGCTTGTGTTTCTTGATCTGTCAGACCTTTTTTTGTGATTTCCAGATCTTGGCATTTTATGACAATATGATCCAAGTCGTAAAAAAGAATTATCCATTAAGAATCAAGATATCTGTGTTCAGTGGTAGTAGATTTATCGTTTCCCACTTCAGCAACATGTGTGTTCATAACGTAAATGCTGTAAATTAGGAAACAAGTCAAACAGTTTTAGAAACAGTAGTGTGACTAAAACACGTATCATAAGGTCCACTTACTTGCATATCCTGAAGCTTTCAGCCACATCTCATGGCCTTCATCAGTGGATGAAGTTTGCTCAGTTGTTCTGGAGATTTTTTTTTTTTGTCATCATGTGACTTAAGTATGGAACATGGTTCACATGATACCAGGTGGTTGTATAAGGAGGACAGATGGTCTTTGTTTAAAGGTGGCGATGTGGATGTCTTACTTGATCTGTTCTTGGCCATTTTTTGGACTTTGACAGCTTGTTCTATGAAAAGTAACAGTATCTATAGGGCTGGTTACCAAATTTGATACTTTTTAGGCACTGACGAATTGTATCGAGTATCGAAAAATGCCTCATCATTCAATACCTAAGAAGTGAGTCTCATCAGCGGCAGTGAGCCAATAAACATGCAGCATGCTTCTACCAAGAGCTAATAATGCTGCTCATTGGCTGTCCTACATTACACAGGCAGGAAAAACACAACGTAATAGGAGCTGAAAAATAAAAATATTTGTGCCCTAATGTGTAATGTTGTAATTTCATTTTGGGAAATGGATTTTTCAAAATTGATGTCTAAAAAAGTACGTCACAGTAGTGGTAATAGGCCGGTATGGCCATTTTTTGAATGATACCCAGGCCTAACTATAAATATGCAACATATGAATTGATAGATTAGACTCTTGTCTTTTTGGTCATTTGGGTAATTTCCACATCCTGTTAAGAAAATATGCAACTGAAACTTTATATTTAAAAATATCTGTCTCCTAACCTTTGAAGCAGTCTGGTCTTTCAGCAATGTAATAAATCCTTAAATTTAAATTTTATTTATAGTATCAAATCATAACAAGCGTTTTCTCAAGACACTTTACAGATAGAGTAGTTCCAGACCATCTATCTATAAATTAAAGGAAAGTCTGTCTGTCTATCTGTCTGTCTGTCTGTCTGTCTGTCTGTCTGTAACCGCATATCTCTCGAACCGTTAGTCCGATGGATTTCAAACTTGACAGGTGTCTTGCTACAGGCACGAGTAGGTGCAGTGCCAAGTTTGACGTTGTTTGGATTAGAAATGCAAAAGATATTGTTAAATATATATCGGTTAAAGAAGCACACATTGGCTTTTGCCGCTCTGGCCACTCCCCCTCTCACACTGCACACTGAGTGAGCATAGCGCAGGACCAGAGACAGAGAGGGTCAAAGAAAGCAGCGGAGCTTTGATAGCTAAAATGTGAAATACACCTCATACCCACAAAAATGTGCAAAGTAGCACTACTTTGGACTGTCTTTGACTTTGAATAAACAAACAACAATTCCCGAATTTAAGGACATTTCAGAATCCCACACATGCAAAGCACAACCAGCTACAGACAACAAGTGGCAGACAGAGCGTGATGCCACTTATAGGCAGGCTATCTATCTAATAAAGTGAGACGTAGCTGTATGTATGTATGTGTGCCCGTGTTTAGGGGCGTGTTTGGGGGCGGGGGGGGTGTTACAGCATTTGACTGTTTCCCTGCTATTGTATTAAGTTGCTGTGAGCTGGGCAGACACATCAGTTGTCATCAGACTCACCCCGGGTTTGGGTTAATTAAGTCTACTGCTAACTTACAACACTAATAACATTACCGTCGCCAAAATACCCCCGCGAATCAAATCCATACTTCACCGTTAACCGTCAAGCCACTAAACCTGTATGGAAATGAGCCCCTCTGCTGAAGTTTTAAATTTGTTAATGATTATACAACAGGAGACGTCTCTTTCTCTCTCTCTCTCTCTCTCTCTCTCTCTCTCTCTCTCTCTCTCTCTCTCTGCGCGCACACACACACGGTCCGGTTCTGGTGGTTGATGAACACAGATATGTGCTGATAAGCTCTCATAACAGGCCGGATGGGTAGCACACTGCCATGAGTCCATGACACTAATGTCTGATTACTCCACATTGTCATTGTGATATTTTGTGATTACATTCTGAATCTGCCCCATTCTCTGTCAGGTAAATACAGTAGTACAATGTCTTCCTCTGATGTAGACGTAGCCTACACTGTAAGTCAGTAGTAGGCTATGCTATGCAGTGGAGTTGCATATTAAGTGGTTTGGGGTCCTTCTGTAAGTAATTTTGGGGTACAATTTGGTTTTGAAGAATTCTACAAGCAGCAATACCACAGGCCAAGCAATCGCCCCTTCCAAACAGGCACATTTTCAACGGGCACTGTACTAGTACTCTATAATTTACAAAGACCCAACAATTTCCCACAAGCAAGCATTTTGTGCAACAGTGGCGAGGAAAAACTTCCTTTTAGGCAGAAACCTCGGACAGACCCAGGCTCTTTGTGAGCGTCATCTGTCACTGCCGCTTTGGACACAGACACTGATATAGATATACCGATATAGACACATATGATGGCATAGCAGGGCGTAGCGGGGTCTGAAGTGAAAGTTCTGTCACAAAAATATGTTGTTGCGTATCATTGCAGTGAGATTTCTTAGTGGGTATACTGCGTATACCTGCATATCACATAGACTACACCACTGCTGCAATGCAAGTCAATAAAATAGCCTTGCAATGAATACTAATGCATAATGGGATAGTTTCTGCTGGCATGAATGAGCAAGTGAAAACAGATCAGAGTAAGTGGATCTCTTGCCTCCAAAATGCCAGGGAACAAGTCAGTAGCATACATCCTGTGGGGGAACATGAATGTCTGCAAAAATTCCATTGTAATCAATCCAGTAGTTGTTGAGATATTTCAGTCTGGAACAAAGTGGTAGACAAACCAACAGATGGACAGACAGACATTGCCATCCTTAAGACCGTGCCGCTAGCTTAAAGAGCAATCCTTTTAGGTATGATTGCATATTAATCAAAGGCTAATCTTCCTCTGCAGTGATGAGAAAGCTGAGAGTTGGCCTGTTTGAAGTGGAGATAAAAATCTGAGTTGTGTGTATGACAAACGGAAGCAGATGGCTGTGCTGTGAGCCTGCAGTGAACTGTGGTGTGCAGACATCCCTAATCAAGTTTAGAAAATGTTTCTAGATCTTACAGGAGGAGCCATGTGGTCACACATGTATGCACACAAACGCATGCTAGCCACGTCTCTCGAGACTGTCTACTTTTAGTTTGATGTCCTGATACTTACTCACACCAATAGACACAATCCCAGAAAGTGTATGTGTGTGTGTATGTGGTTTGTGAATCCTGTTTAATTATCTGCAGCATGAAGGGAACAGTGACTGCAGAACAGTATCTTTTTTATATCCAGTGGAGGTACTTTTGGATTAAGGTTGTAGTTCTAAATTTTAATATATCAAAATATAAAGATTTAACAATTCCATTACACCTACAGAGTTTCTGTATTTCATTGTCTGTCCAAGTGGATTCATCATCAGTTACTCAGTCTACTCAGCCTTCAGGATAAAAGATGAAGGGAACAGAGCAAAAATCAGAGAGGCCAACAAAGGGAAAGAACTTATGACCACGATTATATATCAGATATCCTGAGATAAATGTCATGATCAAGAAAATACAATGTAAAAATAAAGTTATCTCAATTAAATTAAATAATAATTGTTAGTACTTGTGCCCATCATTTGTATTAGTTATCATAACTAAGACAACTACGACACAGCTACCAAACAGGACCCAGCAGCTCTGCTTGGCTATCCCCTGCTGTAAGGGAAGAGCGTGGCTAAAGCGGAACTAACTGGGCCCATGTAAAACCTTATTATAATCTTGGTAAACTGTTGGTCTATTTCCAACCTGTCTGCTTGTGTTTGTCGCCCAATCAAACTTTTTTTTATATCACGTGCAAGTCTCAGCATTTTGGCGAGTACAGTGTTATCAGAACTAATAAAAACCTATGGCCAAAAACTACAAAAATTAGCTACATATATCTAGGTCCCTTGAGTCCTCTGAAGCTAAACTTCAAGTCTGGAGAGAGGAATTACCGGAAAATATCTCAGTTGAGGAGTGGCTAATGCGGGGTCAGCCTAAGAACATTTCTAAGAATTTATTTTTTACTGAAAATTAGGCCCTATGTTCCCACAGCCCTATGTTCCCACATTTCTAAGATCTTTCTTAAAATTAGGCCCTATGTTAGGGTTAGGGTTAGATTTACATTCCATCTGTAGTCCATTGCTACTGGATAAAAGGCTGGGTGTAATTGGCTTCCAAATTGGGAGAAAGGGGGATAAAATCTGATACAAATTTATGAAGAAGGAAAATGAACTGAACTGATGTGGGAACATAGGACCTAATTTTGGAAGAAAATCTTAGAAATGTGGGAACATAGGGCTGTGGGAACATAGGCACACTCCCACTAATGCTTGTAAGGAGGCCCAAAAACAAACACAAATACCCACATTAGGCTTCTGCAATACAACTGGTTGATGTGCACACATACAGTATATAGTATTACCCCAGAAATATAATAGCAAATTCCTTGATCTATATTTTAAATGTGGACAATCCAAAGGAACATTTTTACATTGTGTGTGGGAATATAACAATATGAAAAATTTCTGGGAAGAGGTTAAATTAATGATAGAAGAGATTTTTTGTGTACGACTAACAATGGAACCCAAATTCTTCTTCCTATTTATCCCAAAGATCACAAGTTAAATAAGAAAGAGCAGTTTTGTGTAAATCTGTCTGTTACAAGCAAAACAGATGATAGCACTATTATGGAACAATGTATACAGACCAAGTATTGGTAAATGTTTAAAGTAACTGTCAGTATGTGTATGCTTAGAAACAATTAAGTATTCTTTAAAAAGGAAAACAAGAGTTTTAAAAAAAACTTTTATTAACTATCTTGAACATTAAAATGTGGAAAGTGTGCTGGATCGGGGGAGTGTAAATCAGGATGATTGATGGGCTCCTATATTGGGGGTAGGATTAATGCCAAGTGCACCTCGCCTTTGACTAAGGAGGACTGAAGTAGGACACTGGTTATCAGAGGAACAGTTGTTAGTTAATTATAGATTTATCTCAAAAATGAGATATAGTAAAGCAGAGTTACTAAACCTAAACTGAGTATTATCAATTTGCGTTTGATGCTGTTTACAGCATGCAGAGATAAATTCAAACTGGAAAGTGTCAGCAGGCCTGGCTAAAGACTATCACCAGGTTTCCTTGCAGTTTGACTGAAACAGATGTGACTGATGTGTCTGTGCCTATGTGTTTGAAGCAAAAACGTGTGCGAGGGCGTCACTCTAAAACAGAGTCCAGTGTTAGCATAGTGTCATGTCCATCCTGGTATTATTGTCAGTGTTGAGCAAGGGGATGAAGGGGAGCTTGGGAACCGCTGACTAGCTTTGTTCTCTGCCATTGTTTGTCTTCAGGATGTCCTTCAGGAATGTTACACAGGAGGTCAAAGGAGCAGCTCCGTATTACCATCTGGAGGCGAGCCAGCGGGGTCCAACTCCTCTGATGTCCCTGGAAGCTACAACAAAACAGGCAACTTTTGTTACGCTGGGATACAAACTGTTTATGTACTGTGCGTGTGTGTTGTTGGTTGCCTATTGCTTTATTTATTGACAGTATGTATTTTAGGTAAGGGTTAGATGAATTTGATTGAATTTCTAAAATATATTATTTTACATAGATAAATTTTACTTTTTTGTCAGCTTTACAATATTGTACCTTTCGTCCAGAAAAAGGCAAGCACTCTGCCAAGAAGCTGATTTTGGCTGCTTGAATCCGTGATTCTTTCCGTTGCTATCCAAAGCTTATAACCATAATGAAGGGTTGGAATCTAGATCCACTGGCACATCAATAGCGTTACCTTTAGGATCAGCTCCCTCGTTCCCAACTCATTCCCAACCTTGATTGTGCAAATTCACCCTTTTTACGGCCTCAGACTCAAAGGTGCTGACTCTCACACTCAGCTGCGGGATGATTTTCTTCCAAATTAAATCAAATATAAAGATTGTCAATGGTCACACTACCCCCCCCCCCCATCTCTGATGAGTAGGGTGACTAGCTAGCTACTGGAATCACTACCCCCCCTACCCCCCATCTCTGATGAGTGGGGAAAATAACTAGCTACTGTAAACTCTACATGGTTTTAAATATGCTACGGTACCCCCACTGGGAATTGTAGTAAAACTAGTATATATGTAGCAATGGTACCTGCAACACTGATTCCATGACCATGATACAGCTGTTGAATTGTGTTCACTATGGCCATTTCCCAAAGCCTGATGCTGCAACCGATGTTATCCTTCAATGGGCGCCTTCAGTGGTTATCAGCCAAAGATATGGGTTAGAAGCAGGTTCAGAAGGCCGTTTTTTAGTGCTATGGGAGTTCTGTTGTCAATTAAAACAAAACAAACGTTACTTTGTTAGGTTTAGGAAAAGATCTTGGTTTGGGTTAAAATATGTGGCATTAATACAAACATTATGTAAGGAATGTTAAAGAAAAGCTGGCACACACACGCACACGGTGGTGTGACGTTCATCTGCATGTAGCCTACCCTGCCCGTGCTGCTATGCCCATGTATCAAAACAGTTGAAACGGGTGGCAGCAACAACAGCCGCCCTGTACTGAGGAAGTTAATCATCTGATTGATGGGCGATAGCAGAGGTAAAAGCCTGTGTCACGCCTTTACATTTTGAAAGGGCAACGGCCAATGGGGAAACACCAACACTCATGTAATCACACTCACTCCGACCAGTGGTGGAACTTCATCACTCAGTTACTCAGCGACAGGGTTTAGCATGCATAATGCTGGCCCTCACCCTGCGGGTCCCAGCCAAAAAGTCAAAGTTGACATTTAGTGTCACACGGGACACCAGCACCAGTCTCCGGGGTGAGTCCTGTTTCTTTGGGTTGATGGGCTATTAACGCGTCATTAGTCTCCGTCTCTATAGTGTTGCGTTTCAATCTCTATAGCAGCAAAGGACACACACATATGCAGCCCCCACAGCCTGGTCTCACAGAATTCCGTGAAATGATCACGAACTGTTAACACCGCATTACGTGGTGGTGGCACGGAATGTGTGAAATTTCCATGTGGCCACCACGGAAAACAATGCCAATGTAAAGTCAATGAGAAGATGACATAGCATCAAGAGCGACTACGGTACCGAGTAGTATGAAAGCCCGAAAATCTGCATAGGGAGGTTGGTCGGGGTGGTGGATGGGTCAAACAGACCAGGGATCGTGTCCCGCGTGTCATGTTTCCTAAACCCAACCATCGCTTTCTTCTTTTACTAAACCAGACTGCCACGTTCTTCTTCTCCTAAACTGAACCGTCCCTTTCTTCTTTTCCTAAACCCAACTGTCCCGTTGTTGTCCCGCATGTCATGGAAACGTAAGCCCACCCACGACCTTTTCCTTAACTTAAGGGGCCGTGTTAATTTCATGGAATTTTTCCATGGGCCCATCACGAAATTTTTAGCAATTCCGTGAAACTGCCACAGATTTTGAGTTAAGGGGCTGTGTTAGAAGAAAATAAGAACAACCCAAGGTTTCTTTTCAGCACTGTAGCCAGGCTGACAGATAGCCACAGCTCTGTTGAGCCATCTATTCCTATAGCTCTGAGTAGTGATGACTTCATGAGTTTCTTTAACGATAAAATTATAACAATTAGAGATACTATTCATCACCTCTTGCCCCCAACCTCTAATGGGTCACCTTTAACTGACAGACTGCTAGAAAGAACGACTAGACCTGACATATACTTAGATTGCTTTTATCCTATAAACCCTCAACAATTAATGCTAAAGGTCTCTTCAGCAAAGCCATCTACCTGTCTCTTGGACCCCATCCCAACGAGGCTACTTAAAGAAGCGTTACCTGTGGTTAACACTTCATTGCTAGATATGATAAATATGTCTTTATTGACAGGTTATGTACCGCAGTCATTTAAAGTAGCTGTGATAAAACCTCTACTGAAAAAACCCACCCTCGATCCTGAGGTCTTAGCCAACTATAGACCTATATCTAACCTTCCCTTTCTTTCCAAGATCCTTGAGAAAGTAGTCGCTAATCAGTTATGTGATTTTCTACATAGCAATAGCTTATTTGAGGACTTTCAGTCAGGATTTAGAAAGCATCATAGCACAGAGAAGGCACTGGTGAAAATTACTAACAACCTTCTAATTGCTTCAGACAAAGGACTTGTCTCCGTACTTGTCTTATTAGATCTTAGTGCTGCATTCGATACTATTGACCATACCATCCTGTTACAGAGACTGGAACATTTAGTTGGCATTAAAGGAATCGCACTAAACTGGTTTAAGTCCTACTTCTCTGATCGATCGCAATTTGTTAATATTAACAATAAACCCTCCAATTACGCTAAAATTAACCATAGCGTTCCTCAAGGCTCAGTGCTTGGACCAATTCTATTCTCCTTATATATGCTTCCTCTAGGCAATATTATTAGGAAACACTCAATTAACTTTCACTGTTATGACACCCAATTATATCTGTCAATCAAGCCAGACGAAACCAGCCAGTTAGCTAAACTTCAAGCTTGCATTAAACCTACAAAGGCCTACAATTTCCTGATGTTAAACTCAAACAAAACTGAAGTTATTGTGCTGGGCCCTAAACACCTCCGAACCTCATTATCAGAAGATATAATTACTCTGGATGGCATTGCCCTGGCCTCCAGCACTACTGTCAGAAATCTAGGAGTTATTTTTGATCAGGATATATCCTTTAACGCCCACTTAAAACAAACCTCAAGAACAGCCTTTTTTCACCTTCGTAACATTGCTAAAATTAGGAACATCCTATCTCAAAACGATGCTGAAAAACTAGTCCATGCATTCGTTACTTCCAGGCTGGACTACTGTAATTCCTTATTATCAGGATGCTCAAATAAGTCCCTTAGGACTCTCCAGCTGATCCAGAATGCTACAGCACGTGTTCTGACAAGAACTAAGAAAAGAGATCATATATCTCCTGTATTAGCTTCTCTCCATTGGCTTCCTGTAAAATCCAGGATTGAATTTAAAATCCTTCTTCTGACCTACAAAGCTCTAAATGGTCAAGCTCCTTCATATCTTGAGGACCTCTTAGTACCTTATTGTCCCACTAGAGCACTACGCTCCCAGAATGCAGAGTTACTTGTGGTTCCTAGAGTCTCTAAAAGTAGAATGGGAGGCAGAGCCTTCAGCTATCAGGCTCCTCTCCTGTGGAACCAGTTCCCAATCTGGGTTCGGGGGGCAGACACCGTCGCTACATTTAAGACTAAACTGAAAACTCTCCTCTTTGATAAAGCTTATAGTTAGGGAGTGAGGAGTTGCAGTGAACGCCTAGACCGGCGGGGCAGGGTGTATAGCTGCAGACACAGCACCACCGCTTTTCTCTGCTTCTCTTTACAGTCATCAGATTTACCTATCGTATAATCAATAATATAGTGCCTCTCCTAGTTATGCTATTATAATTCTAGACTGCCGAGGAAGTTCCTTCTTATGACACGCTCTTTTCTTTTGTTTCCTTTTATGCACATCCTGTCTCAGAAGTGCTTGTTACTCACCTAGCTCTGGGGAGTTTACTCCCCGGAGTCCTTATGTTTCTTCTTCGCCCAGAACATCGCCTCGGATTAGGGTGACACCAAGATCTGGGTCTTGGGTGCAGCTGTGGCTATGGACCTGCTACACCCTGCTACGCTCTGCGATTCCCTGCAATGTCCGGCTACGTCCTGCTGCGTCCACCGCCTCCACCCATGCTCTGCTGTGCCACGCTACATCCCGTACCGTCATAACCCCAACCATCAGACACCGCCCACCAAGAGTCTGGGTCTGCCGAGGTTTCTTCCTAAAAGGGAGTTTTTCCTCGCCACTGTCGCAATAGCCACTGCTAATGCTTGCTCTTGGGGGAACTATTGGAATTGTTGGGGCTTTGTAAATTATAGAGTGTGGTCTAGACCTACTCTATCTGTAAAGTGTCTCGAGATAACTCTTGTTATGATTTGATACTATAAATAAAATTGAATTGAAAATTCAATTGAATTGTTCATTTCACGGAATTCTGCGAGATCAGGTTGGCCCCCACAAACCAACCACAGCCAGGTAGCCTATCTAACAGCTGGAACCAACACAACACTGATATACTCCTAGCAGTAGAAATTGTGCTATTTTGCTACTGTATCTATTTTTATTTTATTTTATTTTTATTTTGTAATATATTTTTTACGCTGCTACCCGATGCAGTGATAGTCTGGTGACAGTCATTTGTGCCGTGTACAGTTCAGTACACACAAAAGCTGTGTTCGAAACCGTTCCCTCATTCAATCACTCACTATTCTATAAACTACATATACTACACCCTGCTACGCTCTGCAGTGCCCTGCTATGTCCTGCTACGCCCCGCTATGCTCTGCTGTGCCCTGCTATGTCCTGTAACCCCCTGTAGTGCCCTGCTATGCCATGAACTACTACAACTACTATTTCTGGTCATTGTTCCATTATCTTTATTGTGACTATTATTGCCATTGTTCATCACACCCCCAACCGGCACCATCAGACACCGCCTACCAAGAGCCTGGGTGTGTCCAAGGTTTCTCCCTAAAAGGAAGTTTTTCTCACCACCGAGGTTTCTTCCTAAAGGGAGTTTTTCCTCGCCACTGTCACACTAAATGCTTGCTCTTGGGGTAATTACTGGAATTGTTGGGTCTTTGTAAATTATAGTGTTGTCTAGACCTACTCTATCTGTAAAGTGTCTTGAGATAACTCTTGAGATAACGCTATGATTTGATTTTATAAATAAAATTGAATTGAATTGAATATTCCCTATGTAGTGTTTATAGTGAACTATATAGTGAACGACCAAACGAGATTTCGGACACATCATTGCGTCAGTAGATGCGCCGGTTATTTGTGTGATGGAAGCGGGCGCGACAAACATTCGCTGCATGATTCATCCTTAAACTCAAAACTCAAATGGCATTAAGTTTAATTATGGCTCTTGGATAACAACAGTTTTTCAGCCTGTTTGTTCGTGTTTTAAATGTCCTAAAACGTCTGCCCGAGGGCAGCAGTTCAAACATGGAGTGTCCGGGGTGAGATGGATCTTTGAGTATGCTCTGGGCTTTTTTAAGGCAGCGAGAGCTATAAAGATCATCCAAGGTGGGGAGAGGGCAGTCAATGATCTTCTGGGCGGTGGTGACAACCCTCTGGAGAAAAAAACAAAACAAGAACTGAAGCATGAAAACATACACAAGATTGGTACTGAGAAAAACCAAACAGAGAGCAATACTGCAAAACAGGAAATGGTGAACAAATGACAGGGAAACAAGCAAAAAAGGGAATCAATTAACAAAATAAAACAGGAAAAACCACAAGTGAAAACCACAACCATGACAAACACGAGCTGTAAGACGATCAGACAGGTCGGAGTAAACCTCCAGGTCAGACAAACTAATTTGGAAGAGAAAACAAATGTCAACCGTAAAAAAATCATGCGTATGTAAGTATGCATATACAGTTGAAACCAGATATTTACATACACTTCAGAAAAAAACACAAAAACTTTTATTTCTTTACTGTCATACATTAAATCAGAGTCAACTTTTTTCTGTTTTAGATCAATACATATTAACATATTTTTTGCATTTGTTAAATGTCAGAATCGAGCGAGGGAGAATTTTTATGTATTTTTTTTTATCACTTTCATCAAAGTCAGAAGTATACATACACTAAGTTTATTGTGTCTTTTAACAAAAAGAAAACTCCAGATGATTCCATTCTGAGCTTAAGAAGCTTCTGATAGGTTAATTGATTCCATTTGAGTTAATTGGTGGCACACCTGTGGATGCATATAAAGGCACACCTCAAACACAGATGTCTTTCTTTGACATCATGGGAAAATCAAGAGAAATCAACCAAGACATCAGGAAAAGAATTGTGGACCTCCACAAGTGTGGCTCATCCTTAGGTGCAATTTCCAGATGCCTGAAGGTCCCATATTCATCTGTTCAGACAATAATACGCAAGTATAAAAAACATAGGAATGTACAACCATCATACCGCTCAGGAAGGAGACGGATTCTGAGTCCCAGAGAGGAACGTTTTTTGGTGCGAAATGTGCGAATCAATCCCAGGACAACAGCAAAAGACCTTGTGAAGATGCTAGCTGAAACTGGAAAGACAGTGTCATTATCCACAGTAAAACGAGTCCTGTACCACCATGAACTAAAAGGTTACTCTGGGAGAAGAAAGCCATTACTTCAAAACCACCATACAAAAGCCAGACTACAGTTTGCAACTGCACATGGGGACAAAAATCTTAATTTCTGGAGACATGTCCTGTGGTCTGACGAAACAAAAATTGAACTGTTCGGCCATAATGATAAACGGTATATTTGGAGGAAAAAGGGCGAAGCTTTGAAGCCTCAGCACACCATCCCAACTGTGAAGTATGGGGGTGGTCGTATAATGTTGTGGGGCTGCTTTGCTGCAGAAGGGACTGGTGCACTTCACAAAAAAGATGGCATCATGAGAAAAGAAAATGTTGTGGATATATTGAAGCAACCTCTGAAGACATCAGCCAGGAAGTTAAAGCTTGGGCGCAAATGGGTCTTCCAAATGGACAATGACCCCAAGCATACCTCCAAATTAGTTACAAAGTGGCTTGAGGACAACAAAGTCAAGGTATTGGAGTGGCCATCACAAAGCCCTGATCTCAGTCCCATAGAAAATTTGTGGGCGGCACTGAAAAGGCGAGTGCGAGCAAGAAGGCCTACAAACCTGACCCAGTTACACCAGTTCTGTCAAGAGGAGTGGGCCAAAATTCCAGCAAACTATTGTAGAAAGCTTGTGGAAGGATACCCAAAATGTTTGGCCCAAGTGAAACAGTTTCGGGGAAATTCTACCAAATACTAAGGAAGTGTATGTATACTTCTGACTTTGATGAAAGTGATAAAAAAAATACAGAAAAATTCTCCCTCGCTCGATTCTGACATTTAAGAAATGCAAAAAATATGTTAATATGTATTGATCTAAAACAGAAAAAGTTTACTCTGATTTAAAGTAAATATTTACTTCTCTGACAGTAAAGAAATAAAAGTTTTTGTGTTTTTTTCTGGTGTATGTAAATATCTGGTTTCAACTGTACATATATCATCCAAATGTACATTCATTGATATTCATACTGTACATACCTCCAATTTGCAATCCCTACTGTCTACATTTTAATATATTCACTGATTTTTTTGTACATATTGTAAGTTAGATCTGCAATACTTAGTCCTGCACTTTTTTTTCTATCGCTATATTCTTGCACTCTGGTTAGATGCTAACTGCATTTTATTAGCTCTGTACTTGTATTCTGCTTAATGACAATAAAAATTTAATTTGAATCTGATGCATGGCCAGTTTTTACTCTGCAGTCTTTATAGCCCTTTAACTGTCAAGGTGCTGTCGGGCAGCTAGTGGAAATATTGTTCCCAACACATGCATTTAATATGACAGTGTGCTAGAGCTGATTTACTCTAAAGATAAACAATAATCCATGAACAAGGTTCAAGGTTAGTCAAATCTGTCACTAATAGACCCTGCAAAGAGTTTTATTACAACAGCGATTGTTGGATTTTTATAGATTTCCTGAGTGAATTGGTCTCCCAGACAATAGGCTCCCCCATAGAGTTTAGAGTTCAAATTACAACCAGTGATGGTTGGAAACATCTGTCCTTAGTGTGGTTTCCTCTGCTCTATGTTCCCTGCTAATGAAGCATGTCTACACTGTTATTTGTACACTGATGGAGCAAGGAGGGCACAATTTGATCCTTTGGAAATGTGTGTGTGTGTGTGTGTGTGTGTGTGTGTGTGCAAAGGGAGTTGGGAAGGCAATTACATGAAGAAGCAACCCGTGACGGCATTTACTGTTCTCATAAGCAAGGCATAGAGGAGTACTGAGTGTGACCGGGCAGCCTGAAGAATGTCAACACACAGGGCATGCTAAATTTTGTGAACACGCACTTCCATCACTTTTCGTGTATGCAGTTGTGTGTCCGGGCTAGACGGTCTTCTTTCTCGTCTATCTTTATTTTTCAGCCTGCAGTGAGACGGTGTGATCATCTCTGTGCTATATCATCATCCAGCCTGAGAGCAGTAATTATCTCAGTACAAACATCAAAACCCTCATTTAGTGTCTGGCTGGCTGCTGAGATTACACTGTAAATAATGATATTTCTCATTTGATATCCTCGCTCGCTCACGTTGTGGCCAAATCTCAATTCTTCAGTTCTAAGTGGCACTTAAATTATTGAGATAATTACTATCATCGTATGCAGGCTGTAAGCTGTGTTTCAGAGCTGGGACTACAATAGCAGACACTAGAACAAAGCTGATGTTCTGTTTTTCACGTCACCGCTGAAACAGATTTAAAACAGTTGGAGTTTGGAAAGAACCACATACTGACATTTTTGTCAAGATTTCATCGTTTTATTTACAGTAATATAGCAAAATAAGTAACAGTGTTATTTGATAATTTAAAGTAAAGAGAGATTGACATCCTAACTATGCACAATATCTCGTTTGTTTTTGCTTACTTACTGTACCATGACTATACCGTGACTGCATCATAATTAGGTTTGGGTATTGTTTGGGTGTTTTTTCTGATACTGATGACTAAAATTATTTAAAAACGGTGCCGGTGCCTAAACAGTTCCTGAACCAAAAAAGATGACGAGCACAAAACGAGAGTCGCTGACATTAAAGAATGGCTTGTCTATTGTAAGGCCATATGGTCAAATTTACATAATATATTTAAAATGTAATAATAAGTGTGATAATAACATGTAATAACAATAACTTATTTCACCAGTCATTTGCTGTAACGACAAAAAGAAGAATCACTAGATGGCAGAAGGGTACTTTACAAAAACATTGAATGCACCATGAGGTGCAATTGAGCGCACCATTAAATCCAGTCGGTGTTGTTTCTCCGACAACTCCGACTCAGGCTGTGGCTATGGTGCAGCTAGTCTACTCTGTGTCTTTAGCTGGAGACTGTTGCACGTCTCGGTGTTGGAATCCTTTCCAATGAAATACAAACACACTTTACACCGTTCAGCTATCAGCATTTTAAGCGTGTTTAAGCCAGCTATTAACGTTACCTGCTGCCGAATGTAGTGTTAGCTAGTCTAAAGCAATATTGGTACTATATAAACGATTTGATATCAGATAATCAAATTGATCTATTCTGTCTTACCAAAACATGGCTGGGCCATGAAGAATATGTTAGTCTAAATGAAGCCACTCCTCCCAGACATAATAATGCTCAAATTCCTAGAGGCTCAGGCCGAGGAGGGGGAGTTGCAGCCATTTTTGACACAAGCCTGTTAATTAATCCTAAACCTAAACTAAATTATAATTTGTTTGAAAGCCTTGTTCTTAATCTTCAACATCCAACATGGAAAACATTCCAGCCAATCATACTTCTTGTTGTTTACCGAGCTCCAGGCCTGTATTCTGAATTTTTATCTGAATTCTCAGAGTTTTTATCATGTGTAGTCCTAAAATCAGATAAAATACTTACTGTAGGTGATTTTAATATCCATGTGGACGTTGACAGCAATAGCCTTAGTACTGCTTTCAACTCACTGCTAGATTCAGTTGGTTTCAGTCAGAGTGTGCATAAGGCCACGCACTGTTTTAACCACACCCTCGACCTTGTGCTGGTATATGGCATCGAAATTGATGATTTAATAGTATTTCCGCTGAATCCTTTATTATCAGACCATTTTTTAATAACTTTCGAATTCTTACTACCCGACTATACGAAATAAAATAAAAGCTTTTACACTAGATGCCTATCTGACAGTGCTATAGCTAAATTTAAGGAAGATATTCCTACAGCATTTAACTCAATGTCGTGCTTTAATATAACAGAGGACCTTTATGTTAACTTTAGTCCCTCCCAAATTGATAATTTTGTAGACGGTGCTACGGCCTGCCTACGGACAACTTTAGACTCTGTTGCTCCTATCAAAAAGAAGATGACGAAGGAAAGGAAACTAGCACCTTGGTATAACTCCCAAACTCGCAAATTAAAACAAATCTCACGAAAACTTGAAAGTAAATGGCGTTCCACCAAACTGGAAGAATCTCGTTTAGATTGGCAAGTCAGTCTTGAAATGCCAGATCAGACTATTACTCATCACTAATAGAAGAAAATAAGAACAACCCAAGGTTTCTTTTCAGCACTGTAGCCAGGCTGACAGTCACAGCTCTATTGAGCCATCTATTCCTCTAGCTCTGAGTAGTGACGACTTCATGAGCTTCTTTAATGGTAAAATTATAACAATTAGAGATAAAATTCATCACCTTTTGCCCTCCTTAATGTTAAAGGTCTCTTCAGCTAAGCCATCTACCTGTCTCTTAGACCCCATCCCAACGAGGCTACTTAAAGAAGCGTTACCCGTGGTTAACACTTCATTACTAGATACAATCAATATGTCTTTATTAACAGGTTATGTACCGCAGTTATTTAAAGTAGCCGTGATAAAACCTCTTCTGAAAAAACCCACCCTCGATCCTGAGGTCTTAGCCAACTATAGACCTATATCTAACCTTCCCTTTCTCTCCAAGAGCCTTGAAAAGGTAGTCGCTAATCAGTCTATTTGAGGACTTTCAGTCAGGATTTAGAATGCATCAAGCACAGAGACGGCACTGGTGAAAATTACTAACGACCTTCTAACTGCTTCAGACAAAGGACTTGTCTCCGTACTTGTCTTATTAGATCTTAGTGCTGCATTCGACACTATTGACCATACCATCCTGTTACAGAGACTGGAACATTTAGTTGTTAAAGGTATCGCACTAAGCTGGTTTAAGTCCTATTTCTCTGATCGATCGCAATTTGTTAATATTAACGATAAATCCTCCAAGTACACTAAAGTTAGCCATGGCGTTCCTCAAGGCTCAGTGCTTGGACCAATTCTATTCTCCTTATATATGCTTCCTCTAGGCAATATTATTAGGAAACACTCAATTAACTTTCACTGCTATGCAGACGACACCCAGTTATACTTGTCAATCAAGCCAGACGAAACCAGTCAGTTAGCTAAACTGCTTTAAAAATATAAAAACCTGACGTTTTTTTCTGAATTTTCTGACGTTAAACTCAAACAAAACTTCATTATCTAAAGATATAGCTACTCTGGATGGCATTGCCCTGGCCTCCAGCACGACTGTCAGAAATCTAGGAGTTATTTTTGATCAGGATATATCCTTTAACGCTCATCTAAAACAAACCTCAAGAACAGCCTTTTTTCATCTTCGTAACATTGCCAAAATTAGGTACATCCTGTCTCAAAACGATGCTGAAAACTAGTCCATGCATTCGTTACTTCCCGGCTGGACTACTGTAATTCCTTACTATCAGGTTGCTCAAATAAGTCCCTTAAGACTCTCCAGCTGATCCAGAATGCTGCAGCACGTGTTCTGACAAGAACTAAGAAAAGAGATGTATTTCTCCTCTCTGCATTGGCCTCCTGTAAAATCCAGGATTGAATTTAAAATCCTTCTCCTGACATACAAAGCTCTAAATGGTCAAGCACCATCATATCTAGAAGAGCAATTGGTACCTTATTGTCCCACTAGAGCACTACGCTCCCAGAAATCAAAGCTACTTGTGGTTCCTAGAGTCTCTAAAAGTAGAATGGGAGGCAGAGCCTTCAGCTATCAGGCTCCTCTCCTGTGGAACCAGCTCCCAGTCTGGGTTCGGGGGGCAGACACCATCACCACATTTAAGAATAAACTGAAAACCCTCCTCTTTGATAAAGCTTATAGTTAGGGAGTGAGTAGAGTAGAGTAGAGGGAGGCAGGCCAGTACAGCCCGATCCAGTTGGGGAGAGTTCTAGCCCGACCAGGCTCCTCTCCTTAACCTGTCTCTCTTAGTTATGCTGTTATAGTTCTAGACTGCCAGGGAAGTTCCTTCCTTCCTGTGACACACTGAGCTGTGTGTTTGTGTGCATCCTTGTCCCAGAAAAGCTTGTTACTAACCTAGCTCTGGGGAGTTTACTCCCCGGAGTCCTTATGTGCCTTTTTTCGCCCAGAACATTCCCTTGGATTAGGGTGGCACCAAGATCTTGGTTGCAGCTGTCACTGTGGTCCTACGCTCTGCGATGCCCTGCAGTGTCCGACTGCGTCCTGCTGCGTCCTGCTGCGTCCTGCTACGTCCACCCATGCTCTGCTGTGCCACGCTACATCTTGTAACGCCCTGCAGTGCCCTACTATGACATGAACTACTACGACTACCATTTGTAGTCACTGTTCCAGTATCTTTATTGTGACTATTATTGCCACTGTTCATCACATCCCCAACCGGCACCATCAGACACCGCCTACCAAGAGCCTGGGTCTGTCCGAGGTTTCTTCCTAAAAGGGAGTTTTTCCTCACCACTGTTGCATTAGCCACTGCTAATGATTGCTCTTGGGGGAATTACTGGAATTGTTGGGGCTTTGTAAATTATAGAGTGTGGTCTAGACCTACTCTATCTGTAAAGTGTCTCGAGATAACTCTTGTTATGAATTGATACTATAAATAAAATTGAATTGAATTGAATTAGTATCACTTGCAGCGATAATCCAGATTCAAAGATCCAGCTGTTCAAAGGCAAAGCTACTATTTAAAGAGCATGCTGCGCAAGCTATAAAGCATGGTACTCCACTCTGATCTATGCAGTTATAAAAAAAAGTCTACTTCGGGTAATAACCCATGATTGTGTAGTATCCCTTAAAAGTAATCTTAATATAATCCCTGGACGTAGTCTATCTCAGGGCTGACATGAAGCTAGTTATGCTTTTCCCATTTGGGACTAAACAGCTTTACCATAATATTAGTATAATTGCATGATTGCAATACTTTTGGTTACTAACTAGATAACTAATAGCAGGTCTAACATTCTCCATGTTAATCCATAGAAATAGAATTTGTGTTTAATCTGAATTGTGAATGAGTCATAAAAACACAAAGCTAAAGGCTAAGAGTCTCTATCCTCTTCTTTTCTATTCTAATGTCATTTTTGTTCACTCAGGGGAAAAATGAGAAGTCTTTGTAAATATTTGTCCTATGCAGCTGCACCATCAAAGTTATTATTAGTCCTATACAATCCAGCCGGAGCTAAAACACAAGGAGGGGAACCAATAAGCACCAACCATTCACTCACAGTCAGTGAAAATGTCAAATATGTCTGTATGCTAACTTGCTGAATTCTGTTTATAATGCTAATGCTAACCCATAATTTCTATTTTCTGTTAGAGCTGCATGAACAGAAACATGAATTAGTTTGGTAATATGTGTAATTTAGTTGTGACAGCAACAATAATTGATGAATAATGTCACTGTCGAGCCATAATTACACACGCGGATCCTCTAGTTATATTTTGTGCAACCAGTGGCAGGTTAATAAGTAAGGTATGAAATAAAACCTGAAAAAAGTTTTGCAGAAACAGATTTTGATTTTCATCTTGCAACTTCCTAGAGGGGTCATGAACTCTAGGTTAGCAACCTCTGTTTTAAAGTGGTTACTGACAGCCACTGGATTAACTAGCAGGGCTGTCTGTAGGAAACCCGACAAGCTTTGTTGGTTCCCACGATAACAATCATTTGAAAGTGTGAGCGAGTGCATTAATAATAGAGCTGACAACCAAAAAGCATCTGTTTTATGACCTTAAGAAACAGACATTTATAACATGGCTGAACTCTCTCCACCTTCATCCACAGCAGCTACCACCACACCTAGAGTTCAGGACCCCTCTCACAAGCCCCCTTGAACACTCCTGATACAACAATAATGGGAGGTGTTCACTCCAAACACATGGAACAATGATCTGCCACTGGCAGATATTTACATTTCCCAGTGAGCTGCTCTCATGCCCCACAGTCACCTGGCTCTGGAATAACACTGAGGAGCATGCACTAACACCATAATGTTGTCCCCCTGCACACACACACACACACACACACACCCACACACCAAATTTAAATATCTTTTTAAAAATCTAGGCAATCCTGTTCCCATGCACGTGGGGCATTAAATCTGTCTCAGAGTGCAGGCACCAGCTGTGGCCTCAGAAAGTAAAACTTATGAATTAGAGCTGATGGTGTTGCCTGAGATTAGGTGTCTGAGTGTTCGTCATAATTAAGCATCCATGATTCTGTGTGCATAACATGCAGGCACGTTATCAAGGTTTGTTTGAGCCGCAGATGGTGACTCAGAGGGAACTGTTTCCTCCCGATAGTTTTGCCAGACAGAGCACTAACAAATATCAAGACACAAGTTGATCACCATCAGTAAATGGTTATAGTCACTGCTCTACAAAACACAAGAGAGGGAGACAGCTATGTATGGCTCGCGCTGTCACAGGTAAATGAAGATCACAGTGTTTTGGTTGCAGTTAGACTACTGGGAAAGAACATATTGGTAGTCTGGATCAACAGAAGTACATTTCCAGGACAAAGCCCAACCATGTCCGCTCTGTGTGTTGCCGTTCTCCAAATCCCTTCACTACAGAAAACAACAACAACCTTTGAGCTAGCAAGCTACACGCTGAAAATAACAACTTTTGAAGAAAATTTGGATCGTGCAATAAGGCAGGCCTGCTTGGTTCTTTTGGGGAATTATTGTGAAGATTTACAAAGAACATGTTTACAACAGTAACTCTCTAACTGGGACGTTTCGGGACAGATTGGCAGGATTGCTATGGACAAAGTACTCCGGTGATACACTGGTAAGAGCATATTACCTTTAACCATGTATCCAGCTAATTTAAATAACTTGTGTTCTACTGTACTGTGTGAACAGTTAACTGAAGTTAATATTTTATGTGGCATTTTCTTTTGTGGGGTGCAAATTTTTCACCAAAACAAGTTCCTTTCCGAGACTATTTTGCAGAGACACCGTCGCTGCACCCAGAGTTTTTTCTCCTATTCTAGAATGTATCTGTGGTGTAGCCAGACCGTTCTTCACAGCGCTGTGGAGAGAGGTATGACAATGTGAGACTAGTATATTAGTAACATGACAAACTGTGAACAGCTACAGTCAGATTTCATTTCACTTAGTCTATATCCTTGAGGTTCCACTTCCATGATTGCTCTGTTGCCGCTGGAAAATCCGCCGGATTTCACTCATTTAGGCCGGATAGCTGTTGCCTTGGCTTCCTTTGTGTTGGCATTTCAAACTCCGGTGGATTTCTGAGGACTATGGTTAACCGCTCCTCAGATCTCTGCAGGGTAAATCTAGACAGCTAGCTAGACTATCTGTCCAATCTGAGTTTTCTGTTGCACAACTAAAACTACTTTTGAACGTACACATGTTCCACCAAAACAAGTTCCTTCCCGATGCTATTTTGCAGGGGCACCGCGGCTTTCTCCGGTGCATAGCACCGCCCAAGACGATTGTGATTGGTTTAAAGAAATGCCCGGTTTCCTCCCATCCCTGAATGCTATGTGGAGTAGGCAGACTCTCCTCCAGCGCGCTTTGGAGAAGGGTCTGGCAAAGGGAGACTACATTTCAGTGAATGTGCATCATATTATACTCTAACTTTGTCACGTTTAACTTTACTGCAGTTTTGCTTTCTGTTGTGATGCAGAATAAAGGAGTGACTGCACAGGACATTACCTGTTTGATTGTGATTAAGCAAAATAAAGACCCACGGCGCACATTAAAAGTCATATTTTTAAAATATTATTTAAGATAAATCACACAAGGCAAGCCTGAAACAACATAGATTAATGAAGTAGGAAACAAAATCCCTCTATTGCTCTCCCACAAAAAAAAAAAATACCCCTCAGCAAAACAAAAAATTACAATACATTCCTCCTTTTTGAACTCCTCCCCATATAACCAGTAATATTTCTCCCTGATAAAGAAGAAGAAAGGCAGCAACAACTACAATGCCTGCTCCAAATGCCTGGCACTGCCTCTAACATCACTCGTACATGCACACATCATTCTCTGTGAGTCTTGAGTGTGCTTTAGGACACAATTTGAATCCTGCAGGATAAAGGCAGACTCTTCTAGTAAAATAGAGGCAACGCAGATGGAGTTTGATATACTAGAAATGGCCTTGCACCTAGTTATTAAGGTTCGGGAGTAAACATCCATAGTTCAGATAGCAGGCCTGACATGTCGCTGGAGATTGTGTGAATTGGGAAGCTAATTAAATCTAAGCTTTCCAACATTTTAGTCCTTCTAATGAGAGCAGCTTTATGAAGAAAAACACAAACTGGAGCACACATTCTATTATGACCCCCATCTTGACCAAGGCAGAGCATATTTTACCCAGTATCTAATAATTAATGTAATTCTGTCTGACTGAGGATTTTTCTTTTCCAATGATTAATTTGTTTATTCAGCTGCCTTTGCTAACACTCACCATTGTTAAAAAAGAAAGAAAGAAAAACAATTACCCAGTCCAGAGAAATACGAACCACACATACGAAGTCAGTTCTGATAAAATCATTTTTGGCAGCCTCAAATGTGACGTGTTCACAGTACTGTGTTCAGACAATAATTAAATATTGTTTTAAAATGACAAAAACAATGTGTCATCTATTATGTTAGCTTTTAACCAGTTAGCAGCTCTGTGTTTTCTGATAACCGAATGAGTGAAAATGTTGTAATGTCACAAAAGGTTCATAGGAATTATCTGTAATTGTGTTCTGAACGTTATCTGATCAGATTGTCTGTACATACAGCTATATTTGTGTGTGTGTGTGTGTGTGTGTGTGTGTGTGTGTGTGTGTGTGTGTGTGTGTGTGTGTGTGTGTGTGTGTGTGTGTGTGTCCACCACTTTTGGAAATGGTTGCTTTTGTCCCCATCACCTTCCTGTATTTCCTTCTAAGGACACAGGCAGAGCTAATATAGAGATCAGGGTTTCACCTCTTCTTACCTGCTCTCATGTAGAACTTGCTTAGTTGTGTATTGGCACACGCAATTTCTACTGTTGAAACGAATGCCTTCTCTACCTTGGAAACAGCAGTGGACCACTACGCACGTGTTCCAGAGCTTTCAAACTTTTCACATGTTCATGAAGCCCAATAGTCCTGGACCCCTGTTTGGAATGTCATCACTCCATTGATTGGGTGTTCTCAGTGTTTATGAGCCTCATAGATCGGTTAGAAGGGGCTTGCTACACCTAAACAATTATTGTCTTCACATGGGAATTGTTGACAACAGTAAAGTGTTATCCTTTAGCTTTATTTTTACATGACAGTACTGTAGGACTATCCGTCCTGGTGTTATACCCACTTTTAAGTACAGTAGTTGTAGTTAAACTCAGATTTTACTCATCAAAAGCAGCAGTTTTCCAGTCATGATTACATCTACTCAGCCTGTGAAAACAGTTGACGTACATAGTTAATGACGCTGGTCTCCCGGGTGAAAGTGTTTGTGTTTGTTTGAGCCTCCCACCACCCCAACCATTCGTTCTTTATACTACTCCCTACCATTGTCGCTCTTCACATTACCTCATCGTACAGGCTCACGTTCGAGCAGTTGCTCTGAGCGTCTAATATTGACGCAGATGGGTGATCCAACTTATCAATGGATGGTAGAGACCAACTGAGCCAACTAGAAGGTTAAGTATTGCTCTACGGCCTCATATCTATGGTGGTGATAACGGTGGTTTGTAATCCTTACCCCCAATAAGTTTGTCACTGATGTTCTTAGCGCTGGATCGGAACATATCCCCGGCGCGAAAGAAAGAAAGTTGGTGTGCTGCAGAGATAGTGGGTAACTTTGGTTTAGATTGTGATGGACTAGTGTCGCTTTGCCAGACCTTCCTCCACAGCGCTGCGGAGGAGGGTCTGGCTGGTCCACACAGCACTCCGGGATGGGAGAATAACATGCTCTGGTTTATTGGCATTTCTTTAAACCAATCACAATCAGTCTTGGGCGGTGCTAAGCGCCGAGGGGAGCCACGGTGCCGCTGCAAAATAACCTCGGGAAGGAACTTGTTTTGGTGGAACAGGTGTATGTTCAAAGGGTGTTTTAGTCGTCCAACAGAAAGCTCTTTTGACTTTTTGACTTTTAATGCCCTGAACACCCATACAGGTGTTTTCAGTTAAGGTGGCTGATTGGGCCTCTTCCCAAGACTGTGTGGGTGTGGTTAGACTGATTGAGTGACATGTTCATGAGTCCCCTGTTAGTGCTGTTGCACCTGTTAGGGCGGGACAAATGACAGCTGTATAATTCTTATTGGTAGAAAGAATTTGTGACCTAATAAGTTCCCATCTAAGGTCAGGCCCACCTTCAACCTGAGCAGAGTCTAATCAGCCAGAATATCTGAAAACACCTGTGTGGGTGTTCAGAGGCTTTAAGACTTTTTAAGGCCTAAAATTTAGATTTTGAAATTTTAGACTTTTTAAGACCCCGCGGAAACGCAGTCTACATACGATTCGGGGATGTCCGGAGGTGTTTCATTTTTGGAAATGTGTTTCATAATGTCTGTCGGTAATCTTTGAATGCACTGTACCATTTTCTCCATTGATTCTGCTTTTAAATGATGACTCTTTATTAAGGTTTTCTTTTCAACAATGACGAGTGTGGCTGGCCAGCCTTACGGCAGCGAAGAACATTGTTGCGTTACGTTGGCGGGCTCCACAGTCTCTCCTGAGACAACAGTGGCTACTTTCTTTTTCGGACATTGTCTACATGGAACAGTCAGTTGCAAGATGAAACCGTGCAAAACAAGTTAACTTGATTGTTTTAGTCAATGCTGCAGAAAGTGTAAAGACATTACTTTGTCTCTTTCTGCAAGTCCTGTGGGTTGGAGGGGTGGGGTTGTCAGTCTTCATTGTTGTTTGTATGTTTGTATGTCATAAATTAATTTTTAAAAAATGATTAAAAAAAAGAAATAGAATGATGGACAAAACTAGACCTAACACCAAACCTTGAAGTATGACTTTTAGGTTAGGCAGGTTAGGGTTAAAGTTAAACGTAAGGGTTAAGAAATGAATGTAAGAAATGAATGTAGTCAATGTCCTAGTCAATGTTAACAAGTGCAAACTTGTGTGTGTAATTTTGTGTCTGGTCAGGCCGCAGACACTGATCCGGCTCCAGGGTTTTGAGTGCTGTAAGCACATGAGAGTGTTTATTTTAATCTAATAATACATGGTAAAAGGTTTTAGTTGAAGGGCTTACTCTGCTTCATGTGATTCTCATACTGAAGGACTTGCAGTCACAGAAGTCCATTATTTTACTCTAAGCAAGCCAGGTTTTGCAACACCTTCTACCAATAGAAGAGCCATGTCGTTGCAGTGGGTGACATGTTTTTTCAGTCGAACTTTTCTCAAGCTATCAAAGCTGTGTAAACAACGAACAGTGCACCCTTGAGCATGCTCAGTGTGATCAGCCTGACCCAGAGCTGCTGGTCCAGAGATCAAAACTGAAGTCACACGGTTGTTTTAGAATAAACTGCACTTGATTGCATTGGAGTCACCCAGCGCGACAGTTTGGCTCACAACAATGGAGCTCTATGGCACAGGAAGACAATTTCAGGTTTTAGATGCACAAACAATACTTGTTAGTAGGATCAATTCGTTTGGTTGGGTTTGGTCTTCTCATGAGAATGCTTTATCTCCTTTGTGGTGCAGGGATAGAGTCCGACATTTTTTAAATCTGTGGTTAGAGCAGGTAAAATTTCGCTCCAAGCATTTTCAGTTGCAGTAGGGGCGGCTTTGGCTCAGGTGGTAGCGGTCGCTTACCAATCGGAAGGTTGGTGGTTCGATCACTGCCCCTGTAGTCCCATGTTGAAGTGTCCTTGGGTAATACACTGAACCCTGAATTGCTCCCGATGCTGCGCCATCGGTGTGTGAATGTGAATGTTTATCTGATGAGCAGGTGGCACCTTGTATAGCAGCCTTGGCCACCAGAGTATGAATGTGTGTGAATGATGAATGTAATATGCTTTGAGTAGTCGTTAAGACTAGAAAAGCGCTATATAAATACAGTACATTTACATTTTTAGTTGCAGTCCTGTCTGAATGGAGAGGTGACGAAGTGTCAAAGATATGTCGATACATCTAGAAATGTTCAGCTAGAGCTTCGTCGAACTTGTCATCCGTGGTTGTTTTGAGCAGAAGTGAACCCGAACCCAAGATGCTATAGTGCCACCCTGGCAACAGTGAGACAGCAGCTCGCGCTTGTGCTTGTAGATAGATAGATTTGTGCGTCTGCATTCGTGTACTTGTTTTTGTGCTCTAACTTAGTGGTAGCTAGGGCCCTAGCTACCACTGAGGTCATGTCTTTGGTATTCTGTCTAGGTTTTTAAAAAACTGTTTTTTGAGACTGATGCCAGTATTTCTTACACTCAATCTATTTAAACTTTACCACTTTTAGACCATCAAAAGATTCATTACCAGAATACAGCATTTCTCCACCAGATGTTGTTCCTGGTATTGTGGATAGACTAAAGCTTTGAAAACAAGAGATGGCAATGCAATTTAAAAAAAATGTTTTGGTGCCTCAGAGTCATATGAAAGTGACCAATGTTTTTTTTACAACAGCTTTTTCTCATCATAAACTTTTCAAGTCACAACTAATTGCTTGTTTAATGCCCCAGGGAACAAAAATAAAGTGCCTGCCACTGTGTGTGTGTGTGTGTGTGTGTGTGTGTGTGTGTGTGTGTGTGTGTGTGTGTGTGAGTGAGAGGGTTAAGGGTGTGATTTCTACAATCTAAGTGTGTTGTTATCCTCTCATTCACACAGTATCTGTATCCAGTAAACAGAAGACTCAGGCCTGATTCTAAATGATCTTTAGTAAATTTATTTCAGTTGCACTTCTAATTATAGTTCTGTTTCCCCTTTTCAATTGTTTTAATTGTTGTGTATATATATATATTAGGGCTGTCAAACGATTAAAATTTTTTAATCTCGATTAATCACTGAAGTTCTATAGTTAATCGCGATTAATCGCATATTTTATCACATGATTAAAATTCTATTATTTTGCATTTCAGAACAGTTTTTAAGTACATATTAACAATTGAAAGCAATTCTTACCAGTGTATCTTGATTGGGAATCAAATGAATGCAAAGAAAGTTACTTTATGAACTTGATTTTAAGATTTGTAATTATTTATTTACTGTAAACAAAAGAAAAATGTGTGAATCTGTAATTATTGCACAATTCCTCCAAGTACCTAACTAAAAAACTAAAAATCCCTATCCTTACTAGAGTCAATATAGTGTTTAGTAACTCCTAAATAATGTTGATTACTCACTGACGTCCACTGATCACCGGTTAATGAGACAGCGTTTGCAGCACCTTGCAGCTGTTCCAGTGTGGCTGCTTTCTCCGTGTCATACAGACTGTGTATGGTGAAACTACTGTCTCCCTCGACGGCAACGAGACAGGTCAGAACATGCCAACCATAGTACGTCTTTAAGACCCGAGTCCTCTACAATGTTGACAGGTCTGCAGTTAGTTGCCACCCGTTTCGCAAGAGCTGTAGTCATTTTTTGGGATTTGGTTTCATCCACAGGTCGGCAAGTAGCACTCTCCAGCATGCTAGAGGGTAGCATCACGTTAACTGTACTACTATGCTTAGCTCCGTAGGTGGTAGCTCAAGCTTGACGTGCTTCGGTGATATTTTAATTCAGCTTTACACAATGTGCATATGGCTTTCGACTTGTCTACGAGCCGTCCGGGAGTTTTGGAAAATAAAAAGCTCCATTCAGAATGTGTTGCTGCTGTCTTTCTCCATCATGCCTGCAGCCTGCAGCAGCAGGATGTGTTAGGAGGAAGTGGCAGCTTGATGATAAGTAACGGTGCTGCAAAGGGTCAAAATAGTAGCCTGTTAGGCACGACGCGAAGCCGAGTGAAGTGTAAAATAAATTAATAAATGCCGGCATGTGATTAATGCGATTAAAAAAAATGAATCGCATCGCGTCGGCCCTTAATCGCATCGCGATTACCGTGTTAATGACAGCCCTAATATATTTAAATATATATATATATATATGTTATGGCACTCCTATTGTTGGAGGGTGTTCCTGAGGAATAGGAGCCTGGGAAAAGTGGCCTGAGACCAGGGTTTAAGATAAAGTTAGTCTTGCATTAGACTGAATTGACACGATGTCCCTCGTCTTGCAAAACTCTGTTCATTTTGGGAAACTACAACAAGCTAGCAAAGCTACACGCTAAAAATGGCAAGTTTTGAAGAAAATCTGGATTGTGCAACAAGGCAGGTCGTTTGGTTCTTTCAGGGGATAACTGTAAAGATGTACAAATAATATGTTTAACGTTATAGCATTCACTATCGAACTGGAACGTTTTGGGACCGATTGATGGGATAGCTGTGGATGAAGTTCACACGGCGATACACTGGTAAGAGCAAATTACGTTTAACCACGTATCCAGCCATTTTAAATAGCTCACTTTACTGTATTGTGTGAACAGTTAACTTCATTTAATATCGTATGTGGCGTTTTCTTTTGCCACTAAAACAAGATCCTTTTCAAGACCATTTTACAGAACCAGCGTCGCTGGGCCTGGGGCTCAGTGCCGCCCAAGACGATTGTGATTGGCTTAAAGAAATGCAATGGGTTAGCAATGTACATTTGGTGAGCTAAAAGATCAAGTTAACCTGACAAACAATACAGGCCTGTACCATGAGGCATGATCAATCAGATCAAAACCTGTCAACAGCCTGACTATAGACCAATCAGATCACTGGAAAAATGGAGCCATCATTGAGGATCAAGCAGGACTCTCAGTCTCCTACTTCTTGCCTATATCCACGACGTTCAACCTCCGGGATTGCTCCGTTGATGTCAGAAATTCCGCCAGATGCACCTCTCTTTGGCCGATGTCCGTTTCCTTCCGCTTTTTTTGTGTTGAAATTTTAAACTCCGGTTCATTTATGAGGAATATGGTTAACTGCTTCTCAGATCTCTGCAGGGTAAATCCAGACAGCTAGCTAGACTATTTGTCCATCTGAGTTTTCTCTCACACGACTAAAACAACCTTTGAGCGTACACGTTTCACCAAAACAAGTTCCTTCCCGAGACGAGACGATTGTGATTGGTTTAAAGAAATGCCAATAAACCAGAGCACGTTTTTCTCCCCTACCGGAATGCTGTGTAGACTAGCCAGACCCTCCTACACAGCGCTGTGGAGGAAGGTCTGGCAATGCAAGACTATCCTACTACTGATCGCTCTGGTTCTGCTACTACAACCAGCACTCTGCTTGTTGACTGATGTTGACTGTTCATCCTAATGTGGCCTGTTCATTCCTGTAATATGAATGCTTCATGTCTACATGTTAATGTTACAAGGTTATGATATCCTTTTACACTCTGATGACTAAATGCCTGCAATGATTATCAGGTCATTCCATTGACACTCCTCTAGCCCAGAGTTCACTTACATTCTGTTTGATGCTGCTGCTGTCAATTGACACAAATCTTTTGAGCATTCTTTTCAGCAAGAGACACTCCATGATATTTTAAAGCACCAAAAAAGCTGCCCAGTTCCATAATGTTCTCCAGCTCACTAATGATATTTTGCCATGATTGAGTTTGAAGATATCAGCAGTGAGCTGGGAGGAAATGTGGGTACTTCACAGTGCTATTAGATGGAAAAACAAAACCTTTTAGTTTATCTTTTTAAAAAGCATATGCACTTTGGTTTTCAGCTCAAGAAATTACATTTCTTTGATGAACAGAATAAAAAATGTCCTGAGCAGAATGGGAAAACCCAATGGATCCTACAGTATATTACCATGCCTTATTCCTGCAAAGTGTAACCCCAAAATTCCAGCAGACGCGCCTTGTAGAATTTAGGGGTAAGAAATCACCAGTGGAGGAATGTAACTTAGTACATCTACTCGAGTACTGTACCTAAGTACAAATTTGAGGTACTTGTATTTTATAATAATAATTTTCTAATTTATACTTTTTATTAATCTACAGTGGGGAAATTACAATTTTCACTCTGTTGTTATTACACACACATGCTCCGGTCCTTTTACATGCACAAATGGAGAGATGTCAGAGTGAGTGGGCTGCAATTGCTGGACAGGCGCCCTGAGCAGTTGGGGGGGTTCGGTGCCTTGCTCAAGGGTACCTTGGCAGTGCCCAGGAAGTGAAATGGCATCTCTCCAGCTACCAGTCGACGCTCCGTACTTCGGTCCTTACAGGGGACTTGAACTGGCGACTGTCCGGTTAGCAACCCAACTCCCTACGGACTGAGCTACTGCCAACCGAAGACTTGAGTCTTTTCTTTTCATACCACTTTCTACTTCTACTCCGCTACATTTCAGAGAGAAATATTGTACTTTTTATACCACTACATTAATCTGAAAGCATTAGTTACTTTACAAATTAAGATGTTTGCACATACAACACATTATTATAAATTAAACTAGCCAACAATATAACGGTCTACAAGTACAGCTGAAATGATTAGACCATTAAACTTAGAACTAACTGGAACGTTTCCAGTTTCTAAAATGAGAGGATTTTTCTGCAGTACTTTTACTTTGAACACTTTTAATGGCACATTGTCCCGATGATACTTACATACTTTTACTTAAGTAACATTTTCAATGCAGGACTTTTACTTGTAACAAAGTATTTTTTTTGAGTGTGGTATTAGTACTAGGATCTGAATACTTCTTCCACCAATGGAATTCACTCAGTATAAAAGAAATCTATTGAAGATGTTTCTCCAAGCAAGAAAATAATCTTGGGGATACAGTGTTTTATCCTGATACGGCCTGATCATTTATATTCACAATGTGCAGTTCAGTAGCTTTCAAAAACAAAGTCATCACCCCTCACCTCATCGCAGTTCACTCAGTCTGATTAGTCAGCAGGATGAAATAAGTCTTTGCAGTGAAGACTGAGAGCTATTTGAATGTGGGTGCGGAATGTGGATGTAATCACGTAACAGGGGAAACGTACATCTGCACTCAAAGACCTCAGCTCCACTCTGCTGGAGTGTGTCCAGTGAACAACAGGAAGGACTCCCTCTGGCTTGTGAAAATGCAGCATGAGCGTGCTGTTTATGACTAAACTAGTTTCTTGGTTTTGGAAACTAGATGTGTAATTCCTTCATAAATTTGTTTTATTCTTGACATTTGATGAATACAGACGGAGCATATGTGTGCAGCTGAATTGATTCCTATGAATGAACAAAACAGTATCAGAAATAGAGGGTAAAGATGCCTTCTATAACATAACCAGTTGAAGCCATGAGCACAGCCAAAGTCTTAAAGGATGAGTTAACAATTTGTCAGGTCTATTTTAAAACAAAAGTCAGGTATATGAACATCAAAACAAGTTTTTCTTGCTGTAATCATTCCAAGGGAAGTGATGGAGGACAGAATGCTAATACTGTAACGAGTTCTATATAAAAATATATTCCAAAGTGTACCAAACCTTCGAGGTGGTAGATCATAAAATGCTGATGTGCATCATTTTGCGTCATATGGCTTGTTTTGGAAGGTAGATTTTTTTCATTTATTTATGAGGATGTGGGTTTATTCCTAGTCTATATCGACGATGTTCCAGTTCCGGGATTGTTCAGGTGCCGCCGGAAATTCCGCTGGATGTCCCTCTTTTAAGGCAATGTCCGTTACCTTGGCATTCAAAAATTCCGGTGGATTCATGAGAACTAAATCCAGACAGCTAGCTAGACTATCTGTCCAATCTGAGTTTTCTGTTGCACGACTAAAACAACTTTCGAACGAGCACATGTTCCACCAAAACAAGTTCCTTCCCGAGGCTATTTTGCAGAGACACCATCATTGTATCCGGGGCTTAGCCAAGGCCAGCCAAGAAGATTGTGATTAGTTTGAAGAAATGCCAATAAACCATAGTGAGAGAGTTTTTCTCCCATCCTGGAATGCTATGTGGACTAGCCAGACCCTCCTCGGCAGCGCTGTGGAGGAATCGCGGTATCACATATCAAGAAAATCCATCTTGTCCAACCTAATGCGTTTGTGTCTAAACTACCTCCTTACCACACCAATCAGTGTCCAGTGAGGAGCTACTGGCAGTTGTGTGCATGGTTTATGTGTGTGGCAGCCACGACAGTTAGTTCAAAACAACAATGGCGGATGTGATAGACAAATAGTTCATCCAATCAGCTGCCAGGTATATTTTTGTGCCGGCCCAAAACAGCATCCAATGACAGCTTCTCAGATGGTTCTGTGTTAACAAACCATCTGGTCAGGTTATCCTGACATAAGATATAAAAAGCATATATGAAATGGCATCCAACTGATGTGATACCAACCAGAAGGACAGACGTTTTACATTAAAACCACCACATATTACAAGAAAACTTCACAGATTTCCCATAAATAACACCCAGTGTCTGGAAGTATTACCAGGGAAAAAACTAAGACACAAGAAAAGATCTTTGTCTTATTTTCAGGAAGGGACAAATGGTACAATCTTCTTGACCTTACACTAAAGTTTTTCCAGTACCGATACCAGTATTGAAAATACCTCCAATACTGCGCGTACTCTGCCTCGGTATCGGCAAGTACGCGAGTCTAGCATAATTTCCGATACCATGTTGTCATGTAATTTATCAGCTCATTTAGCTATACAGGAATGACAACATCAACACTCAGTCACAGAGAAAGAAGCGAGATGGCTCATTCATTTGTGTATTCCATCATCCGCTCCGGAAAAATGAACGGTGCATCCAAAATCAATGGTGAAAGTAGCTAACGAGTGAGGCATCTCGCTTCTTTCTCATCTTTGTTGGTTTGCCGATAGAGGCACAGAGGTGGTACTAGTGTTGCCTATTTCAACATCAGCAATCTTATAAAGCATGTCAAGACGCGTCACCTGAAAGAGCACGCTGAGTTCACCAAGGCCAAAGGGAATAAAAAAAAGAGGACGAACTGTAGCAGCAAACTCTGGGAACCACATAACAGCGACGTGATCAATTCCACAAAGACAGCCCAAAGGCTACCAAGATAACCAGAAAACTTTGAATTCATGATTGTGGACCACCAACCCCTGTCGGTCAACCAAAAAATGTGTGATTTCGCCACTCAATGAAGCATTTGTTTGCCAGGTCGTAATTATATCTCTGAAACTGCCCTCTCTAACTATACGAGACAACAAGGGAACACATTTCATGTAGGCTTGTTTTACACTGTACTTTGAATATTTAGTTTTTAAGTTGCTGTTACACTACAGTAAAGTGTGCCTGCATTTTAACAACATTGTAAAGTAATTGTTATTCCTTCCTAGATTTATTTAGTTTTTAAGGTGCTGGTTGCTACTGCTTTATACTGTTACTGTACTTTTATTGTACTAAATGGCTAAACTTTAGCAGTTTTTTTTAAAGGAAATGTTATTCATTCCTAGATTTTTTTATTAAAGGTTCTTTTTCAGTATTGACTGACTGTCAATTGTCAAACTAGATAATAAAAGAAAGTTATATTGCAAGGTTAGTAGGATAATGGTATCGGATCAGTCCTGGGTATCGGCCAATGCGCAATGTTCATGTATCAAAATCAGTATCTGGAAGGAAAAATTGTATTGGAACATCTCTACCTTACACAACTGCTTCTGTGACTTTCACTATCTCATATATACAGACGCATATTCTGAAGGTAAGAGGTCTATTTATAATAACAGTACTGGGAGAATAAGGCCTTAGTCTCACAGTCAGCACCTCACAGTATCATTTCATAAGCCATGTTAATGCCGCCAGAGCACTGAGGGATTAGAAAGGACTGTTAGGTTTGTTCCAAAAGTCCTGGAGCCTGAGCACACATTGCTGTCCTCCTAGCAATTAACTCCCAGTCACACACACAACAAAGTAACATTTACTGTGTCTGTTCACTTATGTCCTCCTGCTTTCATTAGACATTGTATGATGCAGTATAATCAGAGTGTATGACACTGCTCATACTCAGACCGTTAGCTCAGCTGAATCCACTGCCATATATATATATATATATATATATATATATATATATATATATATATATATATATATATATATATGTAAACATTTCAGCTAAAATGTGGGTTTAGATAGTTTGTTGTCCTGTTGACTTTTTGTTTCAATCTTGCAAAGTGCTTTGGTGGAATGGGCTGTCACTTTACTTCACTCCATGCTGGTTATTAAACCTTGTACTTATGTGTTTTCAGAAAGTTCATTTACTATGTAAACATATATTTCATGGCCTTCTCTGCTCCATTTGTGTATTCAGCTGAGTGTTGCTGCATTGAGGAATTCCATTGGCTCTCAACTTTGCCCTCTCTCTGCTGCAAACATTCCAGAGGTGAGTGGAGGCCAGAGCTCCAACACAGCAGGTGTATACTTCATTGCACATATAATTCACATCACGCCCACACTACCACAGTCTGAGGTGAGACTGCCCTCCTCCCATAAACGCCCACATAAGTCATTTACTCAAGCAGCAATTACTTCTTATATTTACACTTATAGTAACAGCGCAACTGCTCGACTGCGGCAGTGTAAGATGACGTAGTATGAAGAGCGTCAATGGTAGGGAATAGAATAAAAAACCAAAGGTTGGAGTGGTGGATGGGCCAAACATACACAGGACGCCCAGGAGACCGAGGTTGAAGTCCTGTTTGAAAATAAAAGTAAACGGTTGAGTTTTTCTTAACTTTACAGAACAAACGGAGCTACGTCACACTCTGTGTCACATGTATAACTGGAAGTAATGTAGCGTCTGATTTCAACCTAAACCACAATCTTTTTCTAAACTTAACTAATTAGTGTTGGTGCCAAATCATAGCCAAGTAGTTTTTGTGCCTAAACCTAACCAAATCGCGACTGTTATGTTTCTCTGGTTTAGATCTCTGATCCTTTTCCTGCCACCGCCAGGGGCGCTTACTTATGTAACGTTCCTGTGGGTCGTATTAGAGGTGTAAATGACCGATATCATCGTTACGTATGATTTGGAGGACTTGTTGTCTGAAGGTCATGTTAGAGCTGTGTTTTTATGGACTGTGCCATTCCAGAAATCAGTTGGATTTTCTCCTGGGATCAAAGCCCAGAATGGGCTAAAATATACAGTATATTCTACTTACTAGCTTCTCTTTAACCTCCAAGTTTTTCCCCAGCCTCTCTTCTTCATGAGTTTGCAAACTGGACTTTGGACCTCTGTTGGTGGCCTGTGCATTTGTCTAGACCTGTCATTCCAGGATTTGGGAGGATTCAGACCAAACTCACCACAGTTTACATCCCATACCGCGTTTTCCTGGTTTGGCCTTGATGTGGTAGACCTCTGCTGCACTTAGTCTAGTGTTCCAGTTCTTGCTCTTGAGCTTTTATGATTTATCCTTCAAACCAGCGTTTTTCAGCCCCTGGTAGTATTTTTTAATGCTGCACCCTGTGGAGGGGTTACACTGAGTCTGCATGATGTAATAACTGCATATCATGTCATTTAAAATGTAATAAAATCCATATTTTAATGTAATAACTTTACTAAACTTAGCACAAAAAGTAAGGAAATTTGTGTTGGGTAGATTATTTCTCTGTGGTAACAATGATTTTTTGGCAATAAATCTTATACCGTTGGAAAGTCTTTTTTCCCTTTCAAATGGTGCCCCATTTGTAAGGAACATGCATTTGTGGGATGAGCAGCAGCGCTGAGTATGTGGGTTGCGCCAATCAGGTGCCTGATTGTGAGCATGGGCCCTACTACTGTAAGTACAGCTACAGTCAGTAAGTGTCTGCTCCAAGAATCGGCATGCCGCGTTTGACTGATCTGGATAGGACCCTTGCGATAGGGCAACTTCAAGCTGGCGTTCCGCAACCAAGTTGTGTCATTATTTGGAGTGAGCCCTAGTACCATCTCCAAACTGAAGACCAAGTTCCATATAATGGGGGATGTCAAAGACAGGGCGCGAAGTGGGCGTCCCAAGAAGACGATACCCCAAGAAGACCATTTCCTCACCCTGTCAGCACTTAAGTGCCGTAGGCTGTCTTCTACAGATTTGCAGTCAAGGTTTGCAGGACGATATGGCCGACGGCTCTCTACACAGACAATTTGGAACAGACTGCACGCAGCCAATTTCCGGTCTCATAGGGCTGCCAGGAGTCCTGCCATGACTGCCCTTCACCGTCAGGCCCGTTTGCGCTGGTGTCAACAACACGTGCACTGGAACCTGAACATGTGGAGGAACGCTATGTTCAGTGATGAGTCCAGATTCTGCGTACAGCAGTTGGATCGTAGGGTCAAAGTGTAGAGAAGACGCGGAGAACGCTATGCTGATTGCTGCACCGATAGAGTAACACCTTTTGGTGGAGGCAGTGTGATGGTGTGGGGCGGCATCTCCCTCACTGGAAAAACGAGGCTTGTCATCATATGAGGCAATCTCAATGCAGAGAGATATAGAGATGAGATTCTGCAACCAGTGGCAGCCTGGTCCCCATTGGTCCCCTAATACTGTATTTGAAGTCTCTTTCCTGAAATTCAGCCTTGGTGCAGAATTACAGCCACTAGAGCCAGTCCCACAATGAGCTTTCCTGAGGATGTGCCATTTCTGTGTCTGTATCTATTGAGGAGGAGAGAGGGGGGGGCAAGGTGGAGGGTGGGGGTGTGGTCTTGACCAACTGCCACTTTGCTCGTTCGAAAGCCATGATGTCTCTCTCTCATGGGTGGGCCAAATTCTCTGGGCGGGCAAAGCAGAGAAAGAGGAGGTAACCTTTCCCCTTATGACCTCATAAGGAGGAAGATTCCAGATCGGCCCATCTGAGCTTTCATTTTCTCAAAGGCAGAGCAGGATACCCAGGGCTCGGTTTACACCTATCACCATTTCTAGCCACTGGGGGACCATAGGCAGGCTGGGGAACTCATATTATTGTTAAAAAACCTCATAAAGTGAAATTTTCATGCCATGAGACCTTTAACAGCATAGAGCAATACCTTTTTAGGTAAACATTAGACTGAAGTACATTTCCAGGATAAAACCTGACTTCCGCCAGGCTTTGCCCCATACCTAGCGCTCTGTGTGTTGCCGTTCTCAAAATTCCTTCTCTATGGGAAACAACAACAAACTTCGAACTAGCAAGTTACACTTTTTGATCACATTTCACTTTTTGAAATTTTGATCATGCAACAAGGCAGGCCTGCTTAGTTTTTTTATTGAATGATTGTAAAGATTTACAAAAGAATATGTTTACGACATTTACTATCTAACTTGGACATTTTGGGACAGATTGGCGGGATGTGAATGAAGTACACACTGTGATACACTGAAGAGCAAATGACGTTTAACCATGTATCCAGCTAATTTAAATAGTTAACGTTACTGTATTGTGTCAACAGTTAACTTGATGTAATATTTTATGTGGCCTTTTTTTGTGGGGTGCAAATGTTCCACCAAAACACACATTTCCGAAACTAAGAGCCATCAACGCTGCGTCCAGAGCTTAGCGGCGCTTAAAACGATTGTGATTAGTTTAAAGAAATGCAAACAACCCAGAGTGTTTTTCACTCCTATCCTAGAATGTATCTGTAGTGTAGGCAGACCTTTTTCCACAGCGCTGTGGAGATAAGTCTGGCATTGCGAGACTAGGTAAACATGACACTTTTTAAATAGCACCCTCTCCCTTTGTAGTACTGTAAAATTCAGTTTTGTTCAGTTTGTGTCAGAGACAGACTGTCTTCTCCCACATACTTAACTCTCATGTGCATTACAATGTTAAATAGATGTTCAATATAAATGTAAATACATGCTGTATATTGGTCATAATTTATTCAACCATAATAACACTGAATAGATGCAACATACCTTGTTGTGCATACATAATTAGATCCTGTATTGTTTTTTTTAAATTCTTATAATTTTTTTAGTGATATATGGAAGTACCACAAGCTGCTGAAAACCGGAATTAAATTCCCTGTATGCAAAAGCACACTTGGCCAAGAAAACCGATTCTGAGTAACATATCATTGATTAATAGTTATTGCCAGTGTGCATTTTCAAAGATAAATGTCCTCCATCCCCAACAGGCAAAGAGTTCAACTAAAATGCATTTCAAGAGAGAGTCAGAGAGAGAGAGAGAGAGAGAGAGAGAGAGAGAGAGAGAGAGTGTGTGTGTGTGTGTGTGTGTGTGTGTGTGTGTGTGTGTGTGTGCAAGAGAAGCAGAAGAGAGAGAGAGAGAGAGAAAGAGAGACAGAGAGAGAGAGAGAGAGAGAGAGAGAGAGAGAGAGAGAGAGAGAGAAAGAGAGACTTAGGCTGTATGCATGACTGAGCCTTTTGTTGCATCATAAGAACCATAAGGTGTAAAATTTACTACAAAAACTGCACCTCTGGAATGGCAACCTCAAACGTTCTGATAAAAGAAGACAGGATTAGCTCGGCTCAGCACGGTGACAGCTCTGTGGCTGGCTTCTGATCTGAAGTGAATAACATATGAATAATTGCATCTAAGTTAGGGAACTTAGGAGAGACGAACAGAACTCCAGCTAATTTAAATAGCTCGACAGTTAACTTCATTTAATATTGTATGTGGCGTTTTTTTTGTGAGGTGCAAATGTTCCACCAAAACAAGTTCCTACGCCAGACTATTTTGCAGAGCCACTGTGTCCCAAACTTAGCTCCGCCAATGTATATGAGGTGTAGCCAGACCTTACTCCACAGTGCTGTGGAGATAGATGTGGCAATGCGAGACTACACTTGGGGAAATGTGGGATGTATTATGATGTCTGATACAATTCCAAACTTTATGACGCCGCCATGCTAAATCAATGGAGTTCTCTTTTAAATACAGTGGCAAGAAAAATGATGTGAACCTTTTGGAATTTCATGGTTTTCTGAATAAATTTGTCATGAAATGTGATCTGATCTTCATCTAAGTCAAGGGTATTGACAAACATAATGTGTTTAAAATAATAACACAACATTTTTTTGATCTTTCATGTCTTTATTGAGAACAACCAAAAAACCTCATAGTGCTTGTGGAAAAAGTATGTGAACCCTTGAGTTAATGACCTCAAAAAAGCTAAATGGAGTCAGGTTTTAGCACACCTGGAGTCTCGTTAAGATAATGAGTTTGGACTACAGCTACTTTGACTGATAAAAACCCCTCAAACTTTTGGAGTTTGCTCTGCACATGAAGATCACGCTTATGTGAGCCATGCGAGCCATGCCTCGCCAAAAAGGGGCTTTCAGAGGATCTACGATCAAGAATTGTTGATTTACATAAAGCTGGCAAGGGTTACAAAGTCATTTCAAAGACTTTGAAATGACTTCACCAGTCTACAGTTAGGCAAACAATCTACAAATGGAGACACTTTGGGTCTGTTGCTACTCTACCAAGAAGTGGGTGCCCAGTCAAAATGACACCAAGAGCACAACGAAGACTCATCAATGAGGTCAAGAAACAATCCCGAATGACAGCCAAAGATTTGAAGGCATCATTGAAACTGGCTAACATCTCTGTTCATGAGTCTACAATACGTAAAACATTGACCAAGCAGGGTAGGACACCACGAAGGAAACCACTGCTTACTAAAAAGAACATTGCTGCACGCCTAAAGTTTGCAAAAGAGCACATTGACACTCCACAGCGGTATTGGCAAAAGGTTTTGTGGACTGATGAAACTAAGATTGAACTATTTGGAAATACCACACAGCAGTACATCTGGCGTAGAAACGGCACGGCATATCATCATGAAAACATCATCCCAACCATAAAGTGTGGTGGAGGAAACATCATGATTTGGGCCTGATTTGCTGCATCAGGGCCTGGCCAGCTTGGAATCATTGAGGGGAAGATGAGAATGTCTATGACCCAAAACACCGGAGCAAATCCACAACAGAATGGCTTCAGAAAAATAAAATCCACTTTTTGGAGTGGCCAAGTCAGAGCCCAGACCTCAACCCAATAGAGATGCTATGGATTGACTTGAAGAGGGCCATACACATGAGACGTCCAAAGAATATGACAGAGCTAAAGCAGGTCTGCCACGAAGAATGGGCTAAGATTCCTCCTCAACGATGTGCAGGTCTGATCCACAGCTACAGGAAGCGCCTGGTTGAGTTTATTGCTGCCAAGGGGGGGTCAACCAGTTATTAATTCTTAGGTTTCACTTACTTTTTCCACTGCCATTTTAAATGTTGAATGAGTGTCTTCAATAAAGACATGAAAGGTCAAAATTAGCTTGTGTTATTGTTTTAGACACATTATGTTTGTCAATGTTAGATGAAGATCAGATCATATTTTATGACAAATTTATTCAGAAAACAATGAAATTCCAAAAGGTTCACATACGTTTTCCTGCCACTGTATCTTGTATTGTGGTTTGTTGAGTGGCATGTAATGCTGCTAATGTTATCAATGAACCCTTTCTATGTGCAACATACGTACATCACACAGCGATTACACAGAGAATCTTGGCTGGGCTTAAGAGGACCAACAAGAACAAATGCCACTCTATTCTGTACTTTCAAAGACACCTTATTTTAACAACACACACGGAGAATAGCCCTGAAAGCCCACACTCTCTCACGAGAGGAATCAAAAGGGGGAAGACTTCAGATGTTTCACAGCACAGACTGGATGTCTCAGCTGCCTTTTAAACCAACAGGAAGACTGTTTCAGAATTGTGGGCTTAACTCTATGTATTTACGCGGACAGGCTCATCATCTGTGCATTAGGCTAACATGTAAATTGAACCAGCTTGAGTTAGAGTTGTAGTGGTCAGTATTACTCCCAGGCACAGCATCCATCCAGTCCAGCCAGTCATTTTACTGCCATAGCGACTCGCTGACTCAGTCTTGTTAGGGAGAGTCAAGCCAGGCCACAAACAGAAAGAGCTGCAACTTTCTCATGTAAAACCACTGGATACTGTACACGCTGTGTGTGTGTGTGTGTGTGTGTGTGTGTGTGTGTGTGTGTGTGTGTGTGGGCGTGGATGTGCATGTGTGTGTAAGAGGTTGTACACATGGCATGGCTTTTTCTGCCGAGTCAGTTCTGTTCTCGAGCATGCAATTGATTGTGCTGTGGCTTTGCCAGCCAAAAGCAGTTAAAAATACCCAGCGCAACCAAATGAGGTGCAATTTGTTTGTTTCTCTTCAAGCCTGTAAAGTGGAACCATGTGAAGCAAAGACTTATATCTCCTGAAGGCTGTTTTCTTTCTTGTCTTCTTTGAAAATAATTGTAAATCTCGATATTCTAGTTACCACATTTCAAACATAATTACAAGCTGTGGGCATTGTTTTCTTGTCTGATGTGGTCCCATGTCTTTTTTCTCTCTGGTATAAAAAGGCTAAACAAGCATGAATAGTTTCTTTTTTTTCTGTCTTTGTCCTAATTTGTTTCAAAACTGCCCTTTTATTAAAGTACTGTAGCCAGGGAACATTGAAGCAAGCTCCATATTCAACAGATTTTTTAAAAAGTTTGACTGACTAATACCAGAAATAGATTTCTGTTTTCTTTTAGTGTTCATGATTCCATCTGTTGGAGTGTACAATAACTGCAGTCTCAACAGAAAGTCATTTAAGCTTCCTACCACTTGCTCTTGTTGTCCAGAACAAAGGTGATGTCCTCCCTGGACTCCAGTGCAGGACAGATGGTGGCTGCTCTTTGGACAATGCCCCTGCAGTCATAGTGTGGTAAGGTGGCTGAGATGAAGCCCTGCAGTAACTATCAAAAACTATAATCATCAAAAACTGTAATCATAGGCTGAGGCTTGGAGCGAGGTATCTTCTCTCTGTCAGCCTCACAGCATTTTCACCATGGGGAGAAATAGGGGCACTGACTAGTGTTTAGGGTGTGGTTCCTTTTTGTACACAAAAGTATTTAGTACAGTATATGATAAAATTAATGTATGATATTTGTTTAAATCATCACACAAATATCTATGTTTATCTACCTTTTTATATGCCAAAGAGCTGACTGAGGGGTGAGATAGTGGAATATGCTTCCTTCTGAGTTGCTTTGCATAAGTGTAGTCTTGCATTGCCAGACCTATCCCCACAGCACTGCGGCGGAAGGTCTGGTTAGTCCACACAACATTCCTGGATTGGAGAATAAAAGTCAGGGGTTGTTTGCATTTCTTTAAACCAATCACAATCGTCTTGGGCGGTGCAAAGCTCCAGACGCAGCGAGCAAGGCTCTTCAAACTTCTCTTGTTTAGGTGTAAAATTTGCACCCTGCAAAATAAAACGTCACATACAATATTATGTGAAGTTAAGTGTTCACACAATACAGTAACATGACCTATATAAATTAGCTGGATACACGATTAAACGTAATTCGCTCTTACCAGTGTATCGTCGTGTGTATTTTGTCCATAGCAGATCCTCGCCAATCGGTCGTAAACATATTCTTTGTAAATCTTTACAATCATTCCCCGAACAAACCAAGCAGGCCTGCCTTGTTGCACGATCCAAATTTTCAGCCTGTAACGTTGCTCAGAGGTTCCGGTTAATGTTGTTGATCCAAAGTTAACTCAAATAAAGCGGAAAGTGAGGGAATTTTTGCGAAATTTCAGGTGGCACCAGAACTATTCCGTAAATGAACCGTCGTCGATATAGACTAGTTTAATTGTGGAATGACAACAGGTAAAGGCAGTGGTGTATTTGTTTGGATGTTGATATTCTCCTTTAGTGTTTCCTTACTTTAATCCATATACAGAATGTAAGCAATTGTATGACTTAGCTTCTGTAGATGTCCAAGTTTAACTCAATGAAGCAGCTCTAATAAAATCAAATTCAGTATAACAACAATAATACCATATTGCCTCTCCTTTCTCACCACTGAGTCAGTATGCAGCACCCAGGTCAGACCCTCAGTGATGTGGACCAAGGTACTTGGAGCTGTGCACCCTCTCAACCAAGGACTTGTTAATATTAAGGGGGGCACAGTTCCTTCCCTGCTACTTCTCAAAGTCCACTATCATCTCTTTAGTCTTGCTGACATTCAGGAGTAGTTTGTTGTCCTGACACCAGCAAGTCAGGTCCTCTACTTTTTTCAGGTAGGCCTCTTTCATTGTTGTCTCTGATCAAGCCCATCACAGCTGTGTCAACAGCAAACTTGATATTGTTGTTGGAGTTGATAGTGGGTACACAGTCGTTTGTGTACAGGAGTACAACAGGGGGCTCAAAACACAGCTCTGGGGTGCTCCAGTGTTAAAGCTATAGTGCGTAGTTTCTGTCTCCCCCATGAGGAAATCTAAGTAATGACAACAACACTGTCGGCGCATCCACATGACGCAAGCCTTCGTTGCTTGCGCACAACCCCCACCCTCCTTCACGCAGTTGCTTGTAGTCAAGGAGGACACGGAGGATTAATAAAACATAATGGATTCTTCAGAAGAGGTAATTATCTTCACTCGAGCTTCTGCGCGGACTACACCATTTTGTAAACATAGCCATATTAAGAAATATAGAGAGGGTTTTGCTGAGCTGATAGGCTTAATTAGCTTTGTATCAACTTATTTGGCAATGGCTTGAATGTAACTCACGTTCCTTAATATAAAATAGTTGCGTGTGATAGCTTTAAGGATACGGGGGGAAGAGGTGTGTCTGCCGACCCTCACTACCTGGGGTCTGCCTGTCAGGAAGTGAAGGATCCACATGCACAATGACATGTTTAATTCCAGGTCCTTCAGCTTTGTGATAAGCCTGAAAGGAACTATGGTGTACTCATGATATATATACCCACCTATCAGCCTTTGGAATATATAGGAGAGTAGCTATACCCACTTCCTCCTCGGTAACCTGCCCATCTACCCAGTAGTACACCCACCTAATCAGCGACCATTACACCACTGCATCCATCCGTCCATTTTGTAAACCACCTATACCGTTCAAGGTCATTGAGGGCTGGAGCCTATCCCAGCATGCATTGTGTGAGAGGCTGGCTACACCCTAGATAGGCCTGACCTAGCCTTGCAAAGCCATACAAACATGTACATTTCACATCGAAAATTTCCAGCCAGCAGGGATAATTAACTGTTGGTATAGAAATACTATTGATGTAAATATGTTCATATATGTTTGAAACAACCTAAACTCTTATGTAATTGGAACTATGTTATAATGTGTTATTCATTAAATGGTTACACCAGGTATTAAGTCACATCATGTAGAATAAATACATATAACACATTCTAACATGAGCTTAAAACTACATTATAGTGAGTGTAGTAATAGTTTAAATAGCACACAGTACATGTAGCATGAGTATATTATTATGTGCTTTCATATGTGTTTATTTGCTCATGTTTATTGTGTATACAGTCACATGTCTGTGTGCCTGAAAACGCAGAGAACAAGCAAACAGTATATCCACACAGCAAACACAAACACACACACACACACACACACACACACACACACACACACACACACACACACACACAACAACAACTAATACACCAACACAGGTTCACAGGTGTGTTGGTGGTTTGGAGGAGTATATGAGATGATGGTGTTTGCTGGTCCCTGCAAATCTTAGCAACCTTATATACCCTTCATAAAATATGCACACTGCTTCAGATATGAAAGAAAAAATGTCACCCTGATTATGTGTTTCCTAACCAGATTATCAATACAGGTTACAGTAAAGACAGGGAATTAATAATTCCAAGCAAGTAATTAGATTACTGCTTGAGGTCTAGATTAGAGCAATTATTTAGGGTGGTTTGGATAAGATGCTGGAACTGTTGAGACTGGAAGTTTAGAACTTGTCTTGCTGCAGTGGGAGAGAGTCCCACAGAGCAAAAGAGAGAAAGAGAGAAAAAGATGGAGGCACAGAAAATATTAGTTGGTGCGTGCGTGCGTGCGTGCGTGCGTGCGTGCGTGCGTGCTTGCGTGCGTGTGTCGGGGGGAGGGACACAGTCAACAGCCAAAAACACTTAGCTATAAAAGGGATAATTTCTTTGTTTCTGCTTCATGCTGACTGCACTGCCTGGAAACCCCAAATAATTTCACAAGGCATTTAAGACCCAGCAACATGATAACTAGAAAACCAAATAAATTGCCTCAGCTCTAAACAATCGCTTTTCAAGACCTCCAGACTCTTTCTTATGACTTCACCTCTCAACCTTTTCTGAGCACACACATTTTCTTAAGTGAATTTCACCTTTATTACAATTTGTTCTCAATTGTTTACACACTTTTTCTGAAGGCATACCTCATATTCTCAGGACTCTACACACAAATCCTTAAACACACACACAAAAGGCAAAACTCTACAAGCCTCCTGCAAAATGAAAATCTGCTGCTCAAATGACCAGACACACACACACACACACACACACACACACACACACACCCCAAACCTCTTGAATAGACATTTCACAGAAGCAGTTGAACACTGATGTGCTCAATGTAAAACACTATTATGAATTTTAAACACTATTTGTTTTTAGGAGACTTATGCCTTTTTCATGTTCAGTGTATGTCGTTTGTTTTTATGCTCAAATAAAAAGCATGCATATACATTGTAATACAGGGGTCTTCAACGTTTTTTAAGCCAAGGACCTCTTAACTGAGAGAGCGATAGACTCACATTAACAAAAGAGTACACATCACACCTGTTTTAGCATCACTTCACTGGTTACCAGTCCAGTATAGAATTCAATTTAAAATCCTGGTCCTTACTTTTGAGCCCTGCACGGTCAGGTTCCTCCCTACATCTCTGACTTGATACAGCTTCATACTCCCACCCGTAGTCTGAGGTCATTAGGTCAGAGGCTATTAGTGGTTCCCTGCACTCAATTTAAAACTAGAGGGGATCGTTCATTCCAAGCAGTGGCTCCTAGGCTGTGGAATGACTTGCCTCCCTTTCTATGTTGTGTGAATTCTGTCGACTCTTTTAAAAAGCAAATAAAAGACTCTGCTATTCAAGCAGGCTTTTAGTTAGTCAAGGTGTTTTTTTATGGTTGTTTGTTATGTTTTCTATTTGTATTTAAATTGTCTTGTATTTTAATTTGTTGGATTGTATTACATTTTATTGTGAAGCACTTTGTGATTTTTATCTGTGAAAGGTGCTATACAAATAAACTTTACTTCTTTGCTTACACATACTTGTGGCACAGTGAATCCTTTAACTGTGTGTGTGGATGGATCTTAGTGACTACCTTACCTATAGGCCAGTAAGCGAAAGAAAGAAAGTCAGTGGGGGATTTATATTTGCAAAAAAAAAACGTAACAATACAACACAACACAACACAAAAATTAACAATAATTTGGAGGCCCCCCTGCATTGACTTTGAGGACCCCCTGGGGGTCCTGGACCCCCTGGTTCAGATCCCTGCTGTAATATAAACAAATGTTACACAATATATGTGTGTGTGTGTGTCCATATAAATCCCAACAAATACAAAGTTGGATGTGTAAAGTGTTTAATATACATTAAAAATAATCTCCTGTTTCGGTCTGGCCACAGCACCTCATCAATGCTCTCCCTGGTCAGGCAACAGGGGAAGTTTCACCTAGCATGGCGAATCCAGCCCTGAAAATCTTCTATAGCTATTTCTTTTGTGGTGCGAACAGGAACTGCTAGTAGCCAAAGCAGCATCACTTTACATTTTGCAGGGGTGCCAGGATGTAAACAAATAGGCTATAGGCTAAATCCCAAGAAAGACATTTAGGACTAATATTCAGACATTCAGCAAGGTTCACCCTTCATCATTTGTTTTGCAGTGCAGGATACCTTGGCACCTTGCAACTGATGAGCAGAAGTTAGGGACGGTCTTAAGAGTAAATGCAAATGGCCAAGGAAGCTTGTCTGATTTTTATCAATAGTTTTTCATAGACACAAACTAACTATAATCATCTGGATCTCTTCCCACACAGTCTGTCTTGCTATCCCTCCTGTCTAGCCACATGTCTACATCCCCAAACCAAACCATTGCCATTCTCCTTCAACAGATGCCCTCGCACTTTCCCTCCTTTCCCCATCACCTGACTGACGCACCCATTTACTCACCTGTCCCCACTTTCCTCATCAGTCCACAATCATCCAGATGAGATCGGATTTCTGCATACAACATAGGTGTGAAGTGGGAGGATTTCTTTCAGGTGTTCTGGAAGTGAAAGTCTGTTAAATTTCCTAATAGACAAGCACTTTAAGTCTTGGATGGTCATTAGTGGTGTGCTAGACTGGGTAAACCCAGCCCGATGTGCCGGCGATTTGATTTCGCCCTGCAGCTCAGGATGGAAACCTGTACATTTTTCTATCCTGCTTCCGTTACAAATCTGCGGGGACCAATCACAAACGGGCTTATCCACCTGGCGCGCTATTGGTGGGTTTAACACGATGACGATAGAGAAGCAACGGCAAGCAGCTTTTTGTTTACATTCAACATGGCGGCCACCGAAGCATAGCAACCCGTTGATGCCGCTGTCGCTGCTACGTCACCCGGATCGTTGGTCTGATTGGTTGAAGGACTGTCCAATTGCGTACAGAGTCATTTGAACTATGCCCGTTGATCACGCCTCTTGTGCAGTAGAAAATACAGAGCAGACTCCCCAGACTAATGTTCAATCTTAAAAGATTGAGCTTGGTCTGGTGATAGCCAGACTAGTGGTGTGCGATACTGCAATATTTGGTATTGATCCGATACCAAGTAAATACTCGGCCAATATCGTCGATTTGATACCGATACTTTTTAATAATTAAGGAGGATGAATTTTCATGACCTTTAGCCTAAATGTTTTTGTGATTTTACATTTGGATTATAAGTTAAAACCAAGGACAGAATTATATATGCTTGTATAAATTTGGTGTGTTACCACTGTATCTTACAGCCTTCTTACAAATTATACAGCTTGCCGTTGTTTCATTTTCGTCCTGAAAATATAGCCACACAACGCTCCTCTTCCTCTCTGCCTTTCTTCTGCTCCGCTCCGTCTCTGTCCTGCTTGTGTGTGTGTGCTGCAGTCCGCCACCAGGCCTGGCTGCTTGCTTGCTTGCTTGTTTGTCTGCCAAAGCTGAGTCATGTGATGGTACAACATCAAATCACAAGAGGGAGGAGGAGGAGCTTGAGACAGGAGCTGCACTTGAAAGCAGCGACACTTACACAGACACCGACAGCCAGGTTGTGATTTTTTTTTTCCACTATGGCCACGCCAAGAACCGCCCTTCAATAGCTACTATTGGCCAGGCGGACATGCTTACGCAAGGCAACGTAACCTGATTTGTACAGGTCATATGCCCTGACCAATCGGCTATCCTAACCTTAAGCACTCGAGGTGAAATGCCTAACCCCAACCAATCAAGCTGCTTCGTAGGGCGGGTCTTGGCGTGGCCATAGTGGGATTCGTAATTTTGCAGCCAGGTCGCCTCTTTGATGAAACCGCAGCAGTGCATACTGGAGAGAAACTAAAACTAAAGTATGGATTTTATTACACTGGTATTGATCAATATCAATACCAATGTTGGTATCGATATTATCAATATTTGGATCAGTCCACCCACCACTAATGGACATGGAAGTCTCCTGGTTGAATCATCAGTATAAAAGATGAACAACTGTGTGCGAAACATTAATTACTGTAGATACTGCTCCATGGTGCATACTGGTACAATCCGTCCATTCACAGAGCTTAAAGGGATACTTCACAGATTTAGCATTAAGCTTTGTATCAGTAGAAACACGGTAGTATTTTCGAATGACCGTGCTTCCCTCCCTCATGTCCCCCTGAGACGAGAGATCTCTGTATTGTGGGTCTGGAAAAAATCTTCCGATGAGGTAAAACGACGATTTTTTCATCATCGGAAGATTTTTTGCCCAGAAGCAATGGACTATAACCAGTAGTAGTAGCTACTTCCGCATGTTTTCAACCCGCCCATAGGGGGTTGGACTGTGGTCTTTACACAAAGCTTTCCGAAGCAAAACGAGCGTCAGCCATCTTTAATTTTCGCTAAACTGGCTTCTCAGCAGAAAACTTTTACAACAATTATGTGCATTCAAACTACCGCACATGTGTACCACCGGGATACATTGGTACAGATCGGAGAATATGAAGGAAACTTTATTACAGATGGAATACTCGACACACTGCGCGAGCTTCGCCTGCAACGGAGACCAGCAGCTGAGCCTGCGGTCTCGCTCTATGCCGCTAGCCGGTAAGATGACATCTTCAGCGGTGAAATGCAGAACGGACGGGACTGGACGGGGCTGGACTATGAGCTAGCTAGGTGGAAAGCTAACGCTAGCCGGCCACCTGTTACATCAATCCTGCTTGCAAGTGTCCGCTTGGACTACATCCAACTTCAATGAAACTCCCAACGCGAGTTCAGAGACTGCTGTGTTTTTGTTGTTGTGGAAACATGGCTGAACAACAGTGTACCGGACTATCCAGCTACCAGGCCTGCTTCTCTGTCGCCGGGTAAGACTAGTGGAGGTGGGCTGTGTTAACACGGACTGGTGCTTGTATCCAACTAACCTCTAACTGCTGGTGGAGTTTGTGTGGAACCATTCTACATTCCACGCAAATTTACGGCTGTGTTTATACTCGGTGTTTACAGCCCACCAAGCGCTAATGCTGGCATGTATTAGCTGAACTTTACGGAGCCTATAAGTGTGTGTGCACTAAATGTAGCCTTCGTATGTCGTTTTTATATATTTTAAATGTGTAACACCACTTGAGCCACGGTGAAACGTTGTTTTGTGTATATGATTGAAATGACAATAAAACACACTTGAGTTGACTGTCTCACTGTCTGTCTGTCTGTAAACGGTAGGCGTGGCTTGGGAGTAGACTCTAAAGCAGCGAAGCAAGTACATTCTGGGATTTGGTGTCTTTGATCCACATGAGCCAAAAACACATTTTCTGGCTTTTCTCGGCCTAGAAGCCACCAGTTTCTAAAAAAAATTCATATTTCTACTACATAAGTGACCCAATTTAAAGATATATTCATCTTTCCAACGGTGAAATATCCATTTAAAGTTCTGTTCATGGCACACACAAGAGCTAAATACCCAGCTGTTTAAAGCTTTCAATGGATCATTTAGAAAAAAATGTTGAAATTCATTGCACTTTGCAGATCAAGTCCCATCTGGAATAATAAAGTGACTGAACTGATCTGAACTGAAATGAAAAAGTCTCTCAGTAAGGTTGCATCTGTGTTACTTCTTACCACCTTATATTGACTTAGTTCAGTAATGTTACTGAATGGACTGGAATTCATCGTTGAGAAGGATTAAACACACATTAGCTAAGGTAGGTTTCTATCAACATTCAGTCTCTTAGTTTGTTTCAGGACACAAATGTTCTTTTTAATTTTTTAAGAAAATTAGAGCACTTATGGAGGGCTAGAACAGTGTTGCTCACAAAGTGCTTTTGTCCCTATCTCATTTAAAGTATTCACCTCTCATAACCATTTCCTCTGCAGACCGAACTCAGGCTACAATTACTGGATCAGCCGGTGTTTGAATATTGGGGGCAGGGGGGGCTTAGTTTGAAGTTTGCTTCAAACTGTAATCGGTATTGCAGCAAATACCAATTACCTGCAATGAATGATAAAAGAAACACATCAAATCTAATTAAATCAAGTGCTTTCATGTTCTGTTTTGTGCGTATGCTTAACTACTGTGTGTGTGTGTGTGTGTGTGTGTGTGTGTGTGTGTGTGAGTGTTTGTTTGGGGTTTGGGATTCTCAATGGTGGGCTACAGGAGCGGACCTCCTACCAGCTCATTCAGTTCACCAGCCTCTATTTCATAATTTCTGCTGTGCTTTAAAGCTCTCTGTCTATCAGCATAGTCGTTAGTGAAGACATTACTTTCCAACCACACACCTTTGTTTTTCTCTTAATTTAGAAAGAGAAAAAGGTATACAGTATTATCCCTGAACGGGGAAATACATTTGTTTTTCACTGTTATATATATATATATATACACAAAGAAAACAAATCCAGCGTTGAGCTTTATAGTAACTCTGAAAAGGCAAATAACCACAGGTTCCCATTTAATCTTATAATGGATATTTGTGTTGTTTTATTTGAATAAATTATTGGGAAAATAAACGCCTCTTGTCTTCGAGTCTCTTGAGAGAGCTCCAGCCAGCTCACAGCGGGGTCTTTGAAGGTTGACAGGCCGGGCAAGCACTAGCTGGCTGTTGCGTCAGACTGTGAAGCTTCTCAACTCCGACAACGTCTGAGCAAATTTGCAATTTTCGTAAAACTGCCCATATTCAAATTCTACACAGTTGATGTCTCGCATAAAAAAGTGGATTTTTCAAGAAAATGTTTTGGGCATTTTCGGCCTTTATTTTGATAGGACAACTGAAAACATGAAAGGGGAGAGAGAGGGGGAATGACACGCAGAAAACTGACGCAGGTTGGAGTATACTGGAGATTTTCTGCAAATAAATACGACATCCATTTTTTTTTGCTTTTGGCCTACAGCAAATTATGCTTTTGTTTGCATACGGCATACATGCTACATTTGGGCCAAATCAGTACACACTGCTAGTATAGTAGGCGGTTTTGAAAAACGGCCATTAAATCATATATTGAGCATTATGCACCAATATTATATCCAGGTTATATACAAAAGGTACAAAAAGGTACATAAAGAAGACATAGTGTACCTTTGTGTACCTTTATGTACCTTTGTGTAAACCATTTCTTCTTTATGTACATTTTTGTACCTTTCGTTGTGAGCTTTTTATTTGTCCTTGTTATATTGGGTATTAGAATTGGCGAAAGGGAAGTTCTGACTGAGTTATTTTTTAATGACAGATTGCCTTCAAAAGGTTTGATCTAACCATGAAATAAGCTTACCTCGGATCTTTAATAAAATGCTGTTTTGAGCCAAATGGGCCTGTCAGCTACATGTTGTTTCTGTTTGTATCTTGGTTATGGTTTTATTATTATCATTCCCATCTCATCCCCACCGCTTCACACTTGAATGAAAACTGCCCCAGTGTGTGCTGAAGGCCACAGTCTGATGAAGCCAACAGAACCACATCACCTGCAAAGAGCCGAGAAGCAACTCTGATGTCCCCAGACCGAACACTCTCCTTCCGTTGGCTATGCTGCGAGATCCTTTCCATGAAGAACACAAACATAATCGGTGACATTGGACAACCCTGGCAGAGTCCAACAGCCACTGAAGAATTATTTTAAAGGGATACCCAGAGTGTTAAATATTGCCGCAGGATTGCATTGGAATTAGTTGAAAGCCCAATGCGTCTGACTGAGACGCTAAAGGAGACTTTTTGCGTCAGTAACTAATGCCAAAGGCACCTGACCAAGCGTCGGGTTTTGAAGGGGTCGGGAGTGAGAATGTGTTGACTAAGAAGGCCGGATGCTCCAAACAGCTGCTCATTGCATTGCTCAGTCAGAGCCTTTCTCTCAGTGACTCAGTTGCATAGAGGCGACCCTCTCATTCTCTTGGCAGAACTCCAACACAGTGGCACTCAGCCAGGGGCTTGTAAGTATCCCGACACCCGCCCACCACCTCTCACCCTGGGCAACGCTGGAGAATCCAGTCCCTCTCCAGGAGTTTGGTTCCAGACCCACTACAATGTGTAGAGGTGAGCCCAACTATATCTAGATGGTATCAGTCCATCTCCGTAGTAGCTCTTGTTCCTTCCCCGCCATACAGGTGATGTTCTACATTCCTAGAACCAGTATGTGATGCCAGGGGTCAGTACACCTAGGTCCCTGCCTTTGTCTTTTTTTCTAATAGGCATACTGCTGATCATGGATTACTCATTACTGAAGCTGAGAAGCTAACAGCTCTGTTAAATGAAAACATGTCTTGTTCTTTCCTCTGCCAGTGCTGCTGCATTAATTGTTTCCAGGGCTGTAGGTACCATTAAAACCTGATGTCATATTCTCGGTGGGTTTTTTTGGGGATTTGGAAGTTTTAGCAACCCGAAGTGAGGGTTACAGTTACTCATGGCAGGACATGTTTCAAAGTTACAGTACATGCAGAGTGTAACTTTCCAATTCTATTTATGTGCTAGCAGAATGTTAGTATGGAAAGGTAGCTATTAAATGTTTCTTTTTTTGGGATCAAACGTAGTTGCAAACACTGCATAAACAGGCACAAGGTTATCTTGCCCTGAATATAAAAATGTTTAATAAGGCGTTATGACCAAGTTTTGTGCTCAGTGTTGGTTAGTGACACAACAGCTTTTACCCTAGGATTAGGGTTAGGGCCCCCCACCCTGGATCTTAGGGTTTACCCACCTGCCAGATCACGTTAACCACCACTTTAACCCCTGGCAACATTCAATCACATCTGCTCATCTCATCCTGCGAACACCAACGATTTTTTTTTAGATCTTGGAGCTCTGGATGCATGTTGAAGACACCTGCTGCAATACAACTGATTTAATTGTATGAACCTGGAATCTGTGTAAGATAGCTAACCAGTCTGGTGTTCAGAAATGCACAGAAGATAATGTACCTGTTTTGGTAAATCATGGTGCTGTGTTAGAATTTAGAATAACTCTAATTAATGTTCCAGGTCACTTTTTATCCTTCTGTCTTTATGCTGCTAAGTGAGTGATTGATGTCATCTTAATTTCGTTGTGTAGAGATATGCAATGACAATAAACTATCTATCTATCTATCTATCTATCTATCTATCTATCTATCTATCTATCAATGTTGTGTGATCTGTGTGTAAACTATGCACAACCCCTCCCTCATATTAGACAAATGGAATGCATGTATAATGCCTGCTGCTGTATGATAGCTACAGGTAATCACCTGAAAAGGTAAGATTATATATATTTTACAAGCACTTATGGGTGTCGTTCAACTTACCAACTTGAACATACATAATGTGACTGTGTCAGTGTGGCCAACTTAGCGACTTTTCAGACAACCTTAGCGACTTTTCTGGCAATTTTCTGTGGAAAAGACGCCAGTGTTTTCCAGCGAGCACGCAAGGTATTTCTCTCTTGTGGGCGCCAAAACAGTCCCCTCTCTCTCCTGTTCTGTGACTGAGGAGCAGCCCCCCCCTCTCTGTTCTCTCCTTATGTGCAGCAGCACTGCGCAGGCAGTTAGAAGGGGAGGGGGGACAGGGCGCGGGCTGCGGCGGAGACGAGAGACAACACGACGGGACGGGAGAAAGACGCTGCTGAGCTTGCCTGGCCCTGGGCAAGCCTTCTTTGAGAATTTTTTATCGATCTTTCTCCCTCCCTTTGTAGAATTTCTTTTTTTACTTCAAATATGGGCTACCTAAGTAATGATTATAATGTAATATACTGTACATTCCTGTAGTGAGTTTGGCTAAAGATTTCTATTTCTCTCTATCTACCTTGCTGAAACAACCACTAAGCTTTATGCAAATGATTGCATAATGACATCTCAAATATGCAAATGAGCGTATGACATCATCTAGCTACTTTTAGTGACTTTTGGAGCTAGTGCTAGCTACTTTCATGGGAAAAGAGTTGGCAACACTGGTCAGTGTGTGCCGCCGCAACTGAAACAACAAAAATTTGTCTCTGGGCTTATGTGATGTGTTGACCTGAGCAGAATATCATACCAAAATGGCACTGTGCTGCCCGATCTGCATAAGCAAAACATCAGCTCCACCACTCCAACCCAGCTTGGCACAAATTTATGTTTATTGTAGCTAGTAAATTATCAATCATGCACAAAAATTGGATCGGACAAAATGGGATCAAGGCTGCAATGGTGATACCATAACACATTGGAAATGGTAACTGAGGAGGCAGTATGTAGAAGCCTCTGGGCCTCCTACTGCCCACTGTTCTATCTTTAATGGATGTTTGAGCCTCTTGCTGAGTGCAGCCCTGTATTTCATGAGGAGCAGGGAAGTTAGCTTTATTGAAACAGCAGTACTCTCCGATTTAAAGCCACATAAATATTTCACCAGATACTTAATAAAGCTCAGCTTCAAAAACCCAAGACAAGGTTGGAGGTCTCTATGACTTTTACATCTCCCCTGTCTTCTCTCTCTCTCTCTCTCTCTCTCTCTCTCTGTTCTTTACACCCATAGAGTGATTTAGATGTTCTTAAGAATAGGGGTACCTGTATAGAAAAACAAACTCAACCAAGAATGAGAAGACACAAAGGCCTGTGTGTGTGTGTGTGTGTGTGTGTGTGTGTGTGTGTGTGTGTGTGTGTGTGTGTGTGTGTGTGTGTGTGTGGTCTCTCCGAGGCATAGTTGTCTACAGCAGTCCAGTTGCCTCTGGCTTTCTTCAAGGTGATGTCATTGCCTTTAATACACCTTTTCGACGCCCTGGAGACACACACACAACTATTAGACACACACAAACACACATGCATTTAGACAGACACACCATAACACATGTGTATTTGCTGGTAAAGAAGTGGAAGCGCACACAACGGCACGAACACAGTGGAACGGGAGGAAATCCTCACTGTGTGTACAGAGCTGCAGTCATGGAACAGTCACCGTGCGCAAGACAGTGTGTGTTGCCGAGCAAAAACAAAGCATGTCATTGTTGTGCCAAACAGTTATGCCAAAGAAAAGTGCTCTACCTGTTCTGAACAAATTATGTTTTCACTGCAAACTGGAAACATGAACATATGGTGGCATGGACGATGGCTCAGTAAACAGGAAACAGAGAGCAATCGGTCGCCAGAGTGTAAACGAGCAGGTGGGCAACAGCTTTAATCATTATCTAGGATTGTATGTGTGTTGTGTTATGTTGGGGTCAGCAGAGTTTTTTTTTTAATAAGTGACAGAAACACAAGTTTTTAAAAATCACCGGTGTGTGAGAGAAATACAAATCATCAACAATCAAACAAACAGTTGGAAATGCGGAAATCATGGAACCATCATGGAGCTCATGAATTATATGACCCTGTTTAACAGTGTGAGCTCATTGGCTTCTTGTGTGAACACCATGTGCACACTAACAGGCTGCTTCATAATGAGGAACATTAATAATGAACTGTAATTGCTGCATTAATAGGAAACAACAAAGTAAATGGAATAATACTTCTGGGCTGGGAGGGTGTTTGTTTTAGAACCTCCATAAAAGTATCAGGCGTTTGGCATGCAGTTTAAGTATGTGTCAAAGTCTTTGTTGCTTTCAACACAGAGGCCAGCAGGCCAAAAGGAGGGTGGAGGAACAGAGGACGAGGAGGAACACAGGAGATGTAAGGCGGAGGAAAATCAATCTCTACACCTTGTAGAAATGTCATGTAACCAGTGGTTTGCTGACAAGGCTTTTCACTAAACATTCCTAAGTAAAAAGTACACGTTCTTACCCTACCCAAAATGTGAATAAATGATGGGGAATCAACATCACAACGCGTATGCAACAGCTAACTACTGTATCCTGTATTAGTCCATTTTCCACAACTAGGCTATATGAGGCTGGGTCAATCAAGGCCACTCCTTCCTGTACTTCCTGGGGGACTGTAACACGTTCCCAGGCCAGATGGAATACATGATCCCTCCAGTGTGTTCTGAGCTTGCCGTGGTCTCTTCGAACTTGGACAGGCCTGGAGAACCTCCAAAGCAAGGTGTTCAAAAGGCATCCTAATCAGATGCTCGAGCTACCTCAGCTGACCCCTTTCAGTGTGAAAGAGCAACATTTTCTGAGCTCTGAGCTTCTCTCACTGTCTGCAAGGGTGAGCCCAGTTAAGGAAAATAATTTTGGACACTTAATCAATGAAATCATTCTTTTGGTTATTACCCAAAGCTCTTGGCTATGAGGAGGGCTTAGCTTCTTTTTAACCACCAGTCTGGAAAAATGCCCACATCAGTGAACCATAATTCAATGTGTAACTGTAAATGGAGAGTGTTTTATACAGCCAACCAAACCTGCAGACTGAATTGCTAAGACACACTCACACTTGTAATTTCAATAATTCCGACCAGGCACTGGAAAGGAAACTCCAAACACAGTTGTTTGCTGTCAAACCAGTCAGATTAAATGACACATTACATTTTAGACTGGGGGGGGTCACCCAACTTTTGTATTCATGAAAACAGCAAAATTTCAAAGTGGCTTGTTTGGTGCATATTTTTTCATGTAGCTCTTAGTCTGGGCTCTCCTTCGCTACCAGATGGGTCTGAACCATGAGTTTGCTGGGGGGCTGCCCCCCTGGTGGCAATAATTACATCTGGCATGACCAGATATTTTATAAATATCTTAAATAACACAAAACAACTACATGGTGACTAATATGACCCCATTGAACAACGTGGGATGTGTGCCAAAATCTCTACCCGGGACGAAAGTCCTGAAAAAAACCACAACAGGTGACACTACTGTCACACTACAGGTGAATGTACTTATAGGTGAATACTTTTTGTATTACACTTTGTCTAAAAAAAGTAAATAAAATATGCAAATGAGGCAATATCTCATTAAATATGCGTTTTGCCCTTGAAGTTAAAGATTTTCTGAGGTGATCACAATGTTTACAATGACCATGATTATAGGGTCATAGAAGATTGTAAGCATTCTGATTTGATATAAAGAAAATGGCTAAAAAAGAGTCAACCTATTACATAGGCTACAACTAGCAACATACAGGAATTGCCAGTTATTTATTAACCTAAACTTTAAAAGCTTACATTTCCTACCTATTCTAAATATTGCTGTCATCACCTCCAACTTTTTTTTTCAACAAAAGCTTACTAGGCAGCCATTGTGACCTGAGGTCATAGCAGAGCACATGACTGTCAAGCAAGATGACTTGTGAGATCAAGAAAAGTAAGGAAATCTGCTCTTTATTCTTTGTGTTATTATGTGTAATTATCATATGAGTTGTAATTTTGTGTATTTAAATAATTGTAATGAATTTGTATCAGTTTTATATTTAATTTGGTGTGTATTGTAGCTAGCTAACTACAGTTTGTTAGCTAGCTAGCTGCTAGTATTGTGGTTTTGTTTTTTTTGCAAAATGGGGAAAATGTCATCACCAGTATATCTCAACTGCACACATGAGGAAGCTGATGACAGGATGATGTTCCATGTGCAGGACATTTTAAGTCACCGTACAGGATCTACATCACTGACACTAAACGTATGTCTGATATATAAAGTCACTCACAACCTAGCTCCACCGCCACTTGGAGCCTATATCAACAGAAGATCAGATACTGCACGAGTCACAAGTGTCAGGGTTTTGGTATTTTGTGGTGTGTATTATTTTTGTAGTCGGTTTCTGTTCTGTATTGTGCTTGTTTCCTGTTTTATTTTGTAGTCTGTCTTGTCTCCCTTGTCTTGTCTAGCTTTCTTCCTGTCTTTGTTTGTTTCCCGCCTTTTTTTGATTTGTTCCACCTGTTGTGTCACCTGCCTCTCGTTCCCTCGTTACCTTGTGTATTTAGCCTCTCTGTTTTCCCTTGTCGGATCGTCTTGTCTTGTTGCTGTGCGTTCTGTTTGTTTCTGCATTCCCTGTCGTGGATTTCCTTTTTGTATTGGATTATATCTCCAAGTAAGTTTTGCTTATCTTAAATTAAAACTCTTTAAACTGCATTTAGGTCCTAACCTTGCCTGCCTTCGCATCAGCCCTGATAGTACGATCCGACCAATATATGGACCCAGCAGTTATGGAGTTTGTGCCTCTTTTTCACCCCATGGACTCAGTGGGAGAATTTTTGTTGAAATTTTTTCATGGGCTCCATGAGGAGGATCCTGCCTTTGCTAGGCACCTCATGGATATGCGCTGGCAGGCTACGGCGAGGGAATTCGGCCTCCCTGTCACCAGGCCTGTTTTTCCTCCAGGGCCTCAGCTGACCTGTGTTTCTGAGCCTGAGCTGACCTGTGTTTCTGAGCCTGAGCTGACCTGTGTTTCTGAGCCAGAGCTGACCTGTGTTTCTGAGCCTGAGCTGACCTGTGTTTCTGAGCCTGAGCCGGAACTGTGCAGTGGACCCGAGCCGGTGCTGTGCAGCGGACCCGAGCCGGTGCTGTGCAGCGGACCTGAGCCTGTGCTGTTCAGCGGACCTGAGCCGGAACTGTGCAGCGGACTTGAGCCGGAACTGTTCAGCGGACCCGAGCCTGTGCTGTGCAGCGGACCCGAGCCTGTGCTGTGCAGTGGACCCGAGCCTGTGCTGTTCAGCGGACCTGAGCCGGAACTGTTCAGCGGACCTGAGCCTGTGCTGTTCAGCGGACCTGAGCCGGAACTGTTCAGCGGACCTGAGCCCGTGCTGTGCAGCGGACCTGAGCCCGTGCTGTTCAGCGGACCTGAGCCGGAACTGTGCAGCGGACCTCAGCCGGTGCTGTGCAGCGGACCTCAGCCGGTGCTGTGCAGCGGACCTGAGCCGGTGCTGTCCAGCGGATGTGAGCTCATGCTGTCCAGCAGTCCTGAGTCCGTGCGGACCAGAGTTACTGTTCCTGAGGCTACCAGTGTTCCCGAGTCCGAGTTCACCATTGTTCCTGACCCCGGGCTGACGTGCAGCTCTCCTGAGCTGGCGTGCAACTCTCCTGACTCCGGGCTGGCGTGCAGCTCTCCTGAGCTGGCGTGCAACTCTCCTGACTCGGGGTTGGCGTTCAGCTCTCCTGACTCGGGGTTGGCGTGCAGCTCTCCTGATTCCGGGTGGACGTGCAGCTCTCCTGATTCCGGGTGGACGTGCAGCTCTCCTGACTCCAGGCTAGCTAGCAGGCCCCCTGAATCCAAGCTAGCTAGCAACTTTCTTGAGTCCCGGCTAGCTAGTAGCCTTCCTGAGCCCAGGCTAGCTAGCAGGCCCCCTAAATTCAGGCTAGCTAGCAACCCCCCTGAAACAAGGCTAGCTAGCAGCCTCTCTGAGCCCCGGCTAGCTAGTAGCCTTCCTGAGCCCAGGCTAGTTAGCAGCTCTTCTGAATCCAGGCTAGCTAGCAGCCTTCTTGAGCCCCGGCTGGCTAGCAGCCCCCTTAAGCCCAAGCTAGCTAGCAGCCCTCCTGAGTCCAGGCTAGTTAGCAGCTCTTCTGAATCCAGGCTAGCTAGCAGCCTTCTTGAGCCCCGGCTGGCTAGCAGCCCTCCTGAGTCCAGGCTAGTTAGCACTCTCCCAGATCCCAGGCTTGCTAGCAGCCTTCCTAGCTTCCCCGAGCTTCCTAGTGTTCCCGAGTTTCCTAGAGTTCCTGAGTTTCCTAATGTTTCCGAGTTTCCTAGTGTCCCCAAGCTGCCCAGTTTCCCAGCACTGCGCAGCCTTCCAGAACCGCCGCTGACGTGCAGCCTTCCAGAACCGCCGCTGACGTGCAGCCTTCCAGAACCGCCGCTCACGTGCAGCCGCCCAGAACCGCCGCTGACGTGCAGTCTTCAAGAGTCGTCGATGACCGCTCTTCAAGAATCTACGATGACCGCTCTGCTAGAGTCTTCCAGTCGTCCAGAGTCTCCGATGACCGCTCTGCTAGAGTCTTCCAGTCGTCCAGAGTCTTCGATGACCGCTCTGCTAGAGTCTTCCAGTCGTCCAGAGTCTTCGATGACCGCTCTGCTAGAGTCTTCCAGTCGTCCAGAGTCTTCGATGACCGCTCTGCTAGAGTCTTCCAGTCGTCCAGAGTCTTCGATGACCACTCTCCCAGAGTCTACGTCGACAGCTCTCCCAGAGTCCACGTCTACGGGCAAGCCAGAGGCCTTGCCGGTCTCCGGCGTCCAAGAGACTGCCCCTGAGGCTTTGTTGGTCTCTGGAGTCCCAGAGACCTCCCTAGTGACTTTGCCTTTGTTCTGCCCCCATGAGACTTTGCCTGTGGCAGTCAGGCCGACTCCTGCCCCTCGTGTCCTCTCGGTGGTCAGGCCGACTCCTGCCCCTCGTGTCCTCTCGGTGGTCAGGCCAACTCCTGCTCCCCGTGTGTTGTCGGCGGTTCGGCCGACTCCTGCTCCCCGTGTTTTGTCGGTGGTCCGGCCGACTAATGCTCCAGTTACCCTGTCGGCGGAGTTGCCGACTCCTGACCCTGTCTTGTTGTCTGTTACTGATCCTGTTACCTTGTTGGCAGACACTGACCCAGCTGACCCGTCGCCTGTCTCCAGCCCAGCTGACCCGTCGCCTGTCTCCAGCCCAGATGCCCCTTCATCTGCTGAGCCTGTCTGGCCACCAGAGGGGATTCGCCTTCGCCGCCGGTCTTCAGAAGGAATTCGCCCTCGCAGACGGCCTCCAGAAGGATTCTGCTTTCGCTGTCGCCCTCCAGAGGGGTTTCGCCTTCGTCGCCGTCCTTCAGAGAGGCTTCGCCTTCGCCGCTGGTCTTCAGAAGGGATTCGCCCTCGCAGACGGCCTCCAGAGGGGTTTCGCCTTCGTCGCCGTCCTTCAGAGAGGCTTCGCCTTCGCCGCCAGTCATCTCGGTGCCCTCGACATCCTTTACGGCCACCAGAGAGATTCTGCCTTCGTCGCCGGTGGCCAGAAGGGTTCTGCCTTCGTCGCAGGCCGCCTGAAGGTTTCTGCCTCCGCCGCAGGCCGCCAGAGGGATTCTGCCTTCGTCGCCGGTGGCCAGAGGGATTCTGCCTTCGTCGCCGGTGGCCAGAAGGTTTCTGCCTCCGCCACAGGCCGCCAGAGGGATTCTGCCTTCGTCGCCGGTGGCCAGAAGGTTTCCGCCTCCGTCGCAGGCCGCCAGAGGGATTCTGCCTTTGTCGCAGGCCGCCTGAAGGTATCTGCCTTCGTTGCGCCTCTCAGTCCCCTGTTGCCGAGGCCTCTCAGTCCCCTGTTGCCGAGGCCTCCCAGGGACTCTGTGTTTCCCCCGAGTGGCCCCGCTCTGTGTTTCCCCCGAGTGGCCCCGCTCTGTGTTTCCCCCGAGTGGCCCCCCTCTGTTTCCCCCAGGCCTCACCGGTCCTGTTTCCTTTGTCCCAGTGACTCCATTCCCTAGCCCCACTTGACTTGGTTGCTGACCTGTTTGGCCCTCCTCCGGTCCCCCTCCGCCCTCCCTGGGTTGTCTTTTTGTTCTGTTTTTGGGCCATCTGGGATCTGTCCCTTGGGGGGGGGTACTGTCAGGGTTTTGGTATTTTGTGGTGTGTATTATTTTTGTAGTCTGTTTCTGTTCTGTATTGTGCTTGTTTCCTGTTTTATTTTGTAGTCTGTCTTGTCTCCCTTGTCTTGTCTAGCTTTCTTCCTGTCTTTGTTTGTTTCCCGCCTTTTTTGATTTGTTCCACCTGTTGTGTCACCTGCCTCTCGTTCCCTCGTTACCTTGTGTATTTAGCCTCTCTGTTTTCCCTTGTCGGATCGTCTCGTCTTGTTGCTGTGCGTTCTGTTTGTTTCTGCATTCCCTGTCGTGGATTTCCTTTTTGTATTGGATTATATCTCCAAGTAAGTTTTGCTTATCTTAAATTAAAACTCTTTAAACTGCATTTGGGTCCTAACCTTGCCTGCCTTCGCATCAGCCCTGATAACAAGGGGATCCTCAAGAGGAGACTGTGTTATTCCGCTGCGGAAAAGTTCTTTTAGTCAGTCAGCCTGGTCCATCAGAGGGTCAAGAGAGTGGAACTCAATCCCTAACCACATCAGACAGTTAAACACATCTTTTACTAAGCAGCTAAAACACTGGATGGTCAATACATATACATGTCAGCACTAACACTATTTATTATTCTGTTAGTTTGAGTAAACATATATGAATTTTACTTGTTTCCCCCTAGTTTAATACTGTTTTTATTGTTCTTAAAGGCTCTATCTGTTCTTATTCATATTGGGTTTTTTCTCACTTTATACCGTGTTGTATTGCCTTGTTGTATATTTTTCTGTTTTTCCGTTGTGTCTTGTTTTATGCTAAGTTATGTGTTGTACTTTGTTTTGTTTTCTGTCTCTGTGACGTGTTATGCCAAGTTCTGTTTTGCATGTGTTTTTTTTTGTATTTTAAAAAGCCTTTTTTAACATCGAAGGCAGGGGACTACAGATGAAAAATAGCCTTTTGGCTAATTCTGGCTTTTTTAACCCATGGGAAATCATGTGTTTTTATTAAATTGCGCTGTCCCCTTCCATAAATAAACTGAAACGGAGACACTGTCATCAGGTGACACAGATGTCTTTGTGTGTCTATTATACCATATAACAGTCAATTGGAGAAATCTTGGCCTCCAAGACCTCTGGCTCATCCAAAACTCAGGAGTGAAAAGATCAATATTACCACTTCATGAGTGTCTCCCAGCACTACATGCGCTGACTGGGTGCGATACAACGAGCAAAATATCACCCAAACTTGCAGCTCTGAACACTATATGTGTGCAAACTCTTCTGATTCTCAATTTCAACTGTTGGATATAACATGTCTGTATCAGAATCAGAAAGGGGCTTTATTGCCAAGTGCGTTGCACATGCGAGGAATTTATCATGGTGTTATTGGAGCATGTCACACATACAAATATAAGAAGGATAAAAAGAATATAAACAATATAAGTATAAACATATACACACAGTATGTATTAATAACGATAAAATAAATTTAAATAAATAGTAAAATAAGTTAATACTGTTTAACTAAAAAAGGAACACTACAGCAGAGTAGGTACAGTGGCATGAGGAGCCAGAGGTGGGGTGTGGAGAGAGTCAGGATGGATTCCGGGCCTTGTTTAGAAGGCTAGTGGCAGAGGGGGAAAAACTGTTTATGTGGCGTGAGGTTTTGGTCCTGATGGACCTCAGCCTCCTGCCAGAGGGGAGTGACTCAAAGAGCTTGTGTCCGGGGTGGGAGGGGTCAGCCACAATCTTTCCAGCACGCTTCAGAGTCCTGGTGGCGTATAGGTCCTGGAGCGGCGGCAGATTGCAGCCAATCACCTTCTCAGCTGACCGAATGACACGCTGCAGCCTGTCCTTGGCAGTGGCAGTGGCAGCAGCGTACCAGATGGTGATGGAGGATGTGAGGATGGACTCAATGATGGCTGTGTAGAAGTGCACCATCATTGTCTTTGGCAGGTTGAATTTCTTCAGCTGCCGCAGGAAGTACATCCTCTGTTGTGCTTTCTTCACGAGGGAGCTGATGTTCAGCTCCCACTTGAGGTCCTGGGAGATGGTAGTTCCCAGGAAGCGGAAAGACTCCACAGTGTCAATTGTGGAGCCACAGAGGGTGATGGGGGCAGGTGGGGCTGGGTTCTTTCTGAAGTCCACAACCATCTCCACTGTCTTTAGAGCATTGAGCTCTAGGTTGTTTTGCTTGCACCAGGTCACCAGGTGGTCAGCCTCCCACCTGTAGGCGGACTCGTCTCCATCAGAGATGAGTCCGATGAGGGAGGTGTCGTCCGCAAACTTCAGAAGCTTGACGGACTGGTGACCGGAGGTGCAGCTGTTGGTGTACAGGGAGAAGAGCAGAGGAGAAAGAACGCAGCCCTGGGGCGATCCGGTGCTGATGGTCTGTGAGTCGGAGACGTGTTTCCCCAGCTTCACATGCTGCTTCCTGTCAGACAGGAAGTCAGTGATCCACCTGCAGGTGGAGTCAGGCACACCAAGCTGGGAGAGTTTCTCCTGAAGCAGAGCCGGGATGATGGTATTGAAGGCAGAGCTGAAGTCCACAAACAGGATCCTGGCGTAGGTTCCTGCGGAGTCCAGGTGCCGGAGGATGTAGTGGAGGGCCAGGTTGAGTACCGATGTTTAGCCTCCTTCACTGCCTTGCTAAATTTGTACTTTGACTCTTTAAATCTGTCTTTGTCCCCACTCCTGAACGAGTCTTCCTTAGCCAGCCTTAACCTTCTGAGTTTGGCTGTGAACCAGGGTTTGTCATTGTTGTAACTCACCCTGGTGCTTGATGGAACACAGCAGTCCTCACAGAAGCTGATGTATGACGTCACAGCCTCTGTGTACTCATCCAGACTGTTGGTAGCAGTCCTGAACACATCCCAGTCAGTGGAGTCCAAACACGACTGGAGATCCTCCACAGCTACACTGGTCCACTTCCTTGATGTCCTCGCTACAGGTTTGCAGAGCTTTAGTTTCTGCCTGTAGGCGGGGATCAGGTGGACCATGACGTGGTCAGAGTGACCAAGTGCAGCACGGGGGACGGCGTGATAAGCATCCCTGACTGTGGTGTAACAGTGATCCAGAATGTTCTTCTCTCTGGTCGGGCATTTAATATGTTGTCTATATTTAGGGGGAGTCCGGGTTGGTCCGCTCCACACACAGTATCTGCTCGGCAAGCATGCGCTGCGCGTCCTGCACGTTGGCCTGCGGTGAGATGTAAACACCGACCAGAATGAATGAATGGAACTCACGGGGTGAATAAAAAGGCTTACATATATATTAATCAAATGCTTGTTTTCTTTCTTTTAAAAAAAGTCCCTTGTTTGTATACAATTGTATTTATAATTTCCCATTCAATACAGCACAAAACAGGACATCCCCCCACACACACACATACACACACACACACACACGACATCCACACTGAACATCTACAGAAACACAATTAAAAATATCAAACCAGAATTCTTACACTTAGCCTACACTACATGGTCATTGTAAACATTGTGATCGTCTCAGAAAATCTGTAGCTTCAAGAGTTTATATGTACGCATATTTAATGAGATATTGCCTAATTTGCATATTTTATTTTATTTTTAAGACAAAGTGTAATACAAAAAGTATTTCTCTTAATATGAAGATTAAACTGGTAGAAATTTAGGAGGATATCTATAAAAGGAAGAAAAAGTCTCATTCACCTGTAGTGTGATAGTAGTGTCACCTGTTGTGGTTTTTTACTGAAATGGCCACCACACCATAACAGAGGAGTGTGATGTGTAAGATGAGAATGCAGAGGTTAACTCATGTATGTCATGGCTGTAAAAAAAATGAAATGGCATCTGTACATCTTTGCTAAGCGCAACTAGCACGTAAGGGGAGGGTCATGCCTCTTTTTCAAATCATTTTGGGGGGTTGTAGAAAAATTATTACGGGCGAGGGGAGGGTCAAGTCTTTTCAGCTTAGAGGTCCCAAAACTCCTCCGGTGGCCCCTTAAATAAATAACGAACAGGATAAACAAACAATATATACATATAAGTAAGGAGAATTAATAGTAAAATGTATTTACAGTAATGAAGCTCAGCGTAAATTCTTTCAAGGAGACTTCTATAACTTTATCATCTCTCTCCTAAACTGATCAGCTGTTTCAAGGTGTTCACTTTTCAGTCAAACTAATCAGTGTTGGCCATGTATTTCACAAGCCAATCACAGCATGACATCCCTGCTTTAAAATCGGTTCTCTCCTCTACGGCTATCAGTTGTCATTTCAGGCAAAGAGTGTGACCCTCCTCCTCCCCTTTCACCTCCAGTAGTTTTCACCCATGGCACCCTGGGTCATCTTCCGGCTGACCGCTCCTATAGACTCCTTCACCACCACCACCAGTGTCTAGACTCCATCGGGGGGATATATCTGGATTTGTCTACCCCTTTAAACAATTATATATTTTTTATGATGGAGTCTAATCTCCAAAGACTTTGTACATTTCATATTTTGCATATGTAGCTTACAAATAAAGTTTTGCATATGTCTCTCCTGATTGAATTGCATTATTGCACAGTCACATTATTACTGCACGGTTTATCAGTCCTGGTATGTGTGTGTGTGTGTGTGTGTGTGTGTGTGTGTGTGTGTGTGTGTGTTTTGTCCATGTGGTCTACTGGGAGCAGTGCTGATTGTATAGTCCAACAGCAGCACAAAGGAAAGACAAGTATTTCTCCTTGACGCAGCTCCCCTGCCTGTCACTGAAGAAGTAGTCTCTCATTTCCAGACCTTACACCACAGCGCTGCAGAGGAGGGTCTGGCTAGTCCACACAACATTCCAGGATGGGAGAAAAACATACTCTGGTTTATTGGCATCTCTTTAAACCAATCACAATCGTCTCAGGAGTGCCCCCTGCACCCCAAAGGATCTGAGTCTCCTCAGCAGATACAGTCTGCTCTGGCCTTTTTTGTACAGTGCTGTTGTCATTCCAATCCAGTTTATTGTTCAGGTGAACACCCAGGTACTTATATGATTTTACCATATCAATGTCCGTACCCAGGATGTTCACCGGTAGAGGAGGAGACTGTTTGCTTCTGTGGAAATCCACCACCAGCTACTTGATTTTCCCAGCATTGATCTAGAGGTGATTCCGCTGGCACCAGTCCACAAAGTCTTGGTTACACCAAACGCCACAACTACCAAAACAAAGACAAGAACATATGTACACAATTCAATCTAAGACGGCTTGTGTCTCGTTGACTATCCCTTCGCGGAAACCAACCAACCACTACCAACATGCATTTTTGTGATAAATACATATTATACTGAGCATATTTTCCCAAAATTAATAAAAACGAGATACGCTGTGGCCCATTGTGTTCACATTAAACATTTTTTCGTTGTTTTCTTGACGTCATAAGAAAAAACTAACTTCCATTGAAAATCACAATACTCTTTATAAACAGCTTTTAGGGCTCTGTGGAAATGTCACCCCATATGGTCCGGTGAATGAAAGAACAACACACACACAGCAACACGATCCACACATTGGAACTGACTGCCAAGCTAACTTATGCTACAGCCGGCCAAATTGAGAAAAGGAAAGCCACTGACCTACCTTACAGGTTCCAGACAAGGTGAGTGGAGGGTCCGAGTTTTAAACTGATTAGGTGTAATGTTTTCATAAACCCAATGTGTACTTCTAGCTTTGGTTGCTCAAGACAGTAGGCTACACACAGCTACGGATTCGACCAAAACAAACAACCTAAGTCCTGCCTTCCACTTCCTGTTAATACGTCTTTTTATTTTGGAATTTGAAATAGAGTACCGAAACGTCAGTTTCACAGGATCTAAACAAATGTTCGAAGTGGTAGACATGTGGCATCATTTCTAGCTACCTAGTACATTGTGTTTTAATAACATGTTTTACCTGTTAGGCAGCAGCAGCTTAGCCACATATATAAAAAATATACTAACGAGATACTTTCAAATTTCACAATCTTTTGGCTGGCTGGTAACTGGTGCTAATGCCCGTCTGTGCCTAGCTGTGATATTAGGTGCTTAGCAAAGTTAGCTTATTTCACCTGTAGTATCTTTACTCGTTGATGTCCGTTACTTTGGAGCATTTCGCTGTCTCCTCCTCCATATTTTTTTTCCTTTTGAGTCTGACCTTCTCAGCGCCACCTTTCTCATTTCTTTTTTGGCTTTCCATCATTAGACTCACACGCTGTCTTTTAACGTTATCGATAGACTGCCAAACATAAAGAGGAAAAAAAGAGGTGTCTGATGGCTTTACGTCATAGGACGACCAGGGCTATGCCATTTGGGGAGGGGCCGCTCACTGATCCCCCTATATTTCTGAAAATCCTAGACATGGTTGTGACCTGCACTTCGTTAGTGCTTTCTGATTAGCCTGTGTTGGTATTGAAATAAGAGGCTGCTGCGGCCCGCCGTACGGGTTGAGCAGAGGCTGCACCGTTTGACCAGCGGGCAGCGGCCACACACCAGGCCGCCGGATGGTGTTGCTAAGAACTTGCAATGTATAACTATTATCAGACCGGCCCTCTACCGGCCCAACGGGAAAAGTCCTGACTCTCTGCTACTGGACTACACCCCCTCCTGTTTATTTTCACAACACATACAGTAAACTCTTACAGTGTGATTACATTTTCACATAGCTTTTAATCACATAATTAATTACAAGACACCGTTATCAGCTTTAATCTTTATTTACAGAGTGAACATCCATCTCAGTATTGTGCACTAAACGCAAAGTCAAAAACACGAATTGCTTCCAGACCTCTGCTACTTTTTAAATTATAATCGTTCTACCCATATCTAGTTTGAACTTAATGGTGCTGCCAATAGCACTTAATGTACAGTAGTGGGCTACCTAATTGGTGCATCAAATTCACAATTCATTCATGGCTAAGAAAAACTAACTTCAACAAAAACATAAATTACTTACATTTGTACAAAAGGTTTCAGTTGCACTGCTCTCTCTCTTCTCATCCGCCTGTTATGTCAACACAGACTCACTCCTAGTGTAATCAGAAACCGACGCTTGGTCATGGGCCTTTGGTGTTAGTTACTGACGCAAAAAGTCTGCTTTAGCATTTTAGTCAGACGCAGGGGGCTTTCAACTAATTCCAATGTAATCCCATCAGTGGCTAATATTTGACATTTATTTGACATCGATGGCTCAGGACCTTAAGCGTCATTCTTCAACATGCAGAGTAAAACCACTCGGTTTTAGTTAGGTGAGGTGAGGTTAAGAATCTACGTTTAACTGACATGCGAGACAAGAACGGGACAGTTAGGGTTAGGAAAAGATTGTGGGTGGGGCCACAAAACAAGGACACAAACACCGGTCTCCTGGGTGAAAGTCCTTTGTTGTTTGACCCATCATCCCAACTTGCCTTGTTAGGCGGATTTTCGGTTTTGCTCTTCATACTACGAAGGTGACATATAGCATATAATGGACTTTATAGCGAGCAGTAGCCTAAATGATTTTGGACACAGCCCTGTTGTAAGAGTGAATAGCCATGCTACACTTAGGCACAGTAGTGACTTGAGCTAAATTAACACATAGCATAGCACACATATAATGCCCACAATGACAATCCTAACCTGCTGTTTAACAGGCTTTATAATTACACTTAGGCTTCTCACCAGCCACTGTGGCTAGATATTTACAACCCTCTTAAATGTAAATGAGCACTGTAAACACCTACATCAAGACTGGATAAAATGTATAACACTGCAGTCATGAAATATTCAGCTCTGAATCGGGTCCCATACTGTGCTCATGTACTCATACTCATACTGATAAAACTAATCCGATACCACCGCACCCGATACCACTTTTTTTTACCAGTCTACCAACTGCAGGTGCCTCCATTTTCTTCCAAATGAGAGCTATAGTCCTTTTTGCCTGTAGTATAGCAAAACCAATACATTTATATTCTTGGGGTTCAGATTGAGATTTGTTGGATACAGGTGCAGCAAAATCATCTTAAGCCCAGTTCAGACCAAAGATTCACGACGAGACAAAACTGTTTTAGAACGTTGCGGGGAAAAGTTACAGCAGTCTGATCTGACCCGTCTCAGCTCGACTCAAACCAGCTGATGGTGTCGCTGCGACTCAGCTGGTCGAGTCTCCAGAGGCTGGTTTTAGAACGTAAGATACGTCACCTGTTTCAACAGCCAATAGAGAAGTCAGATGGTAAAGTCAGCTATAAACTATAGAAATAAAATGATACATAATCAATTTTATTGTTATGTTTATGAAGAGAGGGAGCTCCCAGCAGCGTTAGAACAAAGCAGGGAATCTGATAAATAAAATGTGTTTTTGCCGATTCATCACTAGAAATGCAACGGTAGCAAGCATCTTAATATCACTAACTTTATCTACATTCATACGGAACAAATGGTATATCCAGCTACCAAAAAAGCCTAAAAGTCTGAAGTTAGAACGGAAGTACAAAGTGTCGTTATGGAGATGATACACCGTCTCGTCGCATTGGTGTGAACTGGCAGGTTTCAGAACGCTGCAGACCGGCTCGTTGCAAGAAGTTGCAAGTTTCAACTCATCTTGTCGCAAATCTTTGGTCTGAACTGGGCTTTATGTTCACAGACAAGATGAACATAGTTTTATTGATCATCTCCCTCCAGAATGTTTCAATTTTGTCACACTCCCGGACACAGTGCATAAATGTTCCTTTAGCCTCATTGCATTAAAACAAAGGTCAGGTATATTACTGTTGTATTTATTCAATTTAACAGGAGTTGTGTACACCTGATACCACTTCATGCATCACTGCTTGTGATGCTAGTTAGTAGAGTTTAGATTCTCGGCCCGAGCCCAAGCCCGACCCGAGCCGGGCCATTATTTTCCGCCACTATCCTTGGGCCGGACCGGGCCAGACCCTTGATCAAGCATTTGTGTTTTTTGTGTTTTTTTTAATCATTACTTTATTAGCCTAATTGGGTGGGGAGAAAGCTATGCCATAATCACAAATATTATCTATATAGGCTATATTTAGGCCAAAGTAACAAATGTGTCCAAAAAGTTACACAAGTTGGACTACAATTACAAAATGCAACACGTGTCATGCGCGGAGTCTCCTTCTCTCGCATGCATCACACCGGGGCTGCTGGGCTGTATGGTGTAGCTTAAGTGCAACATGGAGCTTGAGGATGTAAAGAAAAAAAGAAAAACAGGAGAATTAACTTTGAGCAAGTTTGGAGGAAAGTCGGAGGTATGGAACCATTTTAAACAAGTCGTGGGCAGTGACAACATACGTGTCGGCTTTGTCGAGTGCATTAGGCTAAGTGCGGCACGCTGCTCGCCTATGACAGCAAATCAAACGGGGACTTGGATGATGAACAGACACATGAAGCAGGCTCGCCATGGCAGAAAAGATGATAGTCAGCCTTCAACGTCTTTTGTTACTTCGCCAAGCATGAGGGCGAAGCAAACCCTCACAGAGAAATGCGTTGAGTTCAAAGAACTCTGAATTGTAGTTGAGAATGTCAGTTATAACGGCCCACATATTAAAAAAGTGTCGGGTTGAAATCGGGCTCGGGCTCATAATTCCAGTTAATGTTTCGGGCCGGTCTCGGACACAACGTGCACGGGCTCGGGTTGGGTCAGGCTTGATTTTTTTGGGCCAGATCTAAGCTCTACTAGTTAGTACTACACTTGGCAGCAGGTAATGTTAACCAGTGTTGGGCAAGTTACTTCCAAAATGTAATACATTATAGATTACTAGTTACTGTCATTTGAGAGTAATTAGTTATATTACAATATTACTGTCTCTGAATTGTAATGCGTTACACTACTTTTGCATTACTTTTGAGTTACTTTCACCAAAATAACAGGGGAAGTTTGATTTGGCAGCTAGCTTGTGAATTTCACCACCGGATCAATAAAGTCTCCTCTTTATCCACTTTAATACATCATAGATTATTCATATTTTGTATAATTAATATAAATATGCAAAGTAACTAAAGCTATACAAAATAGATAAGTAAAACATATAATAGGCAAGTAGGAGAAAATGAAAATACTTAAAAGTCTGGCATTGTTGTAAAATGTTTGTTTATAGCACTTCAATAAGAAATTCATGTTGTTTAGGTTAAAACACTCTAAAGGAAATGTTCAATTATAGTGTGATTAAAACTCACTATTAACATTATTTACAGTACTTGATTTACAGCTGATTTGTGAAAAGGTAGCCTACACAACCTTATTTAACAGTAATTTAGTTTTACTGCGAACCGTCACAGGAAGTGCTTTTATTTTGAAGTAGGCTACACGGAAGTTGTCTGTTGTGTAGCTAATCTTGCTAGCTTACTGAGATGCAACATGTCCGTCAGGCTCAAGTTGTTCACTTTCTTGTTTGTAAAACTGCAACATATTGAACAGTAAATGGTCACAGTAAAAGACAAGCGTTTTTGGTCGTCATTCGAAGCCATTCCACTACAGGCAGAGTTACTCTCCACGGCTGATAAAATGCAACGATATTTACGTGTAGCAAGCCTCAACATTAATTCCCGACATGTTTATATCTGTCAGCCGCTGATGTACCGTCACCTGTTGGGACATACATGCTGTCCGTACCGTCTCTGGTTCTGACCACGGGGAACAGAAACAGGACAGCTCACTTTAACGCAGCGTAATAACTCCTGAAAATAATATCCATCTCGCAAATGTATTTGTCTCTGCAGTCATCTCAACCATCGAATACAGCGACAGGAAAATAATACGGCTTTTTTTTTTTTTCCTGTGAAGAAATGTGTCGCGGTGTTGGTGAATTCTTAAAAAAAACAATGTACCACTAAATGTTGCGTTAAAATGCATTGTAACTCGCGTTACTGAGATTGTAACGAGTATAATATTACCGAAATTTAATTAGTAATGCGTTATATTACTGCGTTACAGCAAAAAGGAATACATTACTGTAATTGCGTTACTTTTGTAACGCGTTACTCCCAACACTGATGTTAACCTACCGTTGGCTAATAGCTTGCTTAAACACGGTTAAACGAATTAAACAAGCTAACAGTCTAAATGTATTTCACTTGAAAGGATTGAAACACTGGGAGACCCAGTGGTCCGGGATGTGCAACAGTTTGTAGCTGAAGACACAGTGTAGTTTACCGGTAGCCTGCAGATTCACTTTTCCAGACACCATGACCACTGCCAGAGTCAGAGATGATGGTGAAACAACAGAACTGTTAAATCCTCATGCTTCCCTGAAGTCGTTCGTGTTGCAACATTTTGCCTTCCCCGTGTGTTATGTAAACAAACCACAAACGGTAAAGCGCTTGTTGGGACTTCATGATGCATTCAGCTACAGTTTGTAACATCAATCATGATACATTCAGGTGCAAATAATGCATGTTTTCAAAGTAATTGTTAGAACTGTTATGGTATTATTAAAGGTGCAGTAGGTAAGACTTATAAAACTAACTTTCTGTCATATTTGCTGAAACTGACCCTATGTTCCAGTAGAACTACATGAAGCAGGTAATTTGGCTCCTCTGGCACCTATAGCCTGTAGTGCGATTTGCAAAAACCCACCGCACCCTGTTCAGATGCACCAATCAGGGCCAGGGGGGGTGTCTAACTGTGTGTCAATCACTGCTCATGCACACGCATTCATTCTCCCTTGTGGGGGGAGGGGCTTAGGAGACCATTTTGGGCTTTAGTGGAAAGGGGTGAGGGGCTGAGAAGTTGTTGATGTTCAAATTTGTTGGCTAAGTCCTGGATCTTCGCAATCCTTCCTACGGCACCTGTACTCATATCAGTACTGGGTACTGGCAAGTACCCAAATGTCATTACTTATACTTGGTCTGAAAAACAAAGTGGAATCGATGCATCCCTAATAAAAACAGTAGCTTCTTATTGCATGAGTGGTACAGAGGTGTATAATAATTAATTGAAAGAGGTTTGGAGTGAGCACACATGTCACTCAAGTGGAGTCAGCAGCTGGCACATGCCCCCAGTGACGGGAAGCGTAGTGCACAGAGCAAACTATTGTCTTGCTGCGTGCTCTCTCTATTACTTTAACAAACCTCATGTCAAATGTTTTTTCTCCCACAGAAGCAACCTCGGCTGAACCTGCTATGTAGGGTGCATACACTAAATGGAGCTTTGGGGGATACTTTTTTACGGGATCGGGTTAACATTTGATACCACTAAACACAAAGTCCAGCTGAGGCTGATGGTAATGGCATTAGTTCTGCACGTATTTGCTCAAAAACCAAAATATTAGACACATTTAAATGTTGACCTGATTGTAGCACTAGATGGAAGGTCAAAGAATCAGCAACGTTGTTACTATTCCTCCTGAGGGGAACATCCAATCCATCCACCAGTATTGAGATAATTCAGTTTGGACCACATTTTTGGTAAAGGCAAAATGAATGAGGTACTACAATGCAATGCTGCTGTTGGCATTATACATACATGTGTAAGTCTTAAGTTTCCTCCACATGTCCAAATGTAGTTGTTGAAAGACTACATGCATAGTGCAGTATGGGTAGTTCAGAGATTAGAACATTCAACACAAAAACAGGGCTGGCTCAGCCTGTTTAGAAAGCTTAAAATATCAGCATCCATTACAGAACAAAAGGTTTGACTATACTCTAAAAGCAAGGTTTCTCCTCCTCAGTAAGCCAATGACAGGTAAGGGTCAAGATATGATGTTTACAATAAATTGAGCTGGTTTGGGAACCCTGAAACCTTGGGTTGAACCCCATCTACCTAAACACGTGCCCGTTTCCATCTGCCTGTTTCCATTTTCTCCTCCTATACAAACGGTCTTGTGTTTGGACTTAAATGTCATAATCGTTTGCTTTAGCCTCTTAATGCACTTTAATCCATTTTCCGACAGTACACAGTATACACACACACACACACACACACACACACACACACACACACACACACACACACACACAAACAGCTTGTGTTTCATTAAGGCTGTATGAACAGTAACTGTCAGCCTGAAGGTGCAAGCAAAGAGGACTGGCTGAACATCTGATTTAGCTTGTAAAGGGCAGATGGAAACTTACCTGAAGAAAATAACAGGGAATGGAAAAATTACAAATGAACTCAAGAACACTGAAGTCTGTACTGCTCTATGGGCCACATAATACGGAAGCAGAGCGGAAGTTCCAGGTATTTTTTGGCTTGATGATGGCTTCATGCGTCACTGAGCAACTCTCATAGTAATGGCTGTATCCAGTTCTTATAATATATCTATGGTAATGAGCTACTGTCTTACTTAAATTAGGTGCTGAATGCACATTGCGACCGCCATTGCAAAAGCCATTTTCTTAGTAAATCTGGCTCTGAGAGTTCAGAATTCATATTCAAAAGAAAACAAATCTTACATGTCCTTTAAATGGTCTATTAGATGGGTTTACATTCCTGGTGTGATCGCATAGAGGCTTGTATATTGCATCTTGTGATGGTGTCTGAGGGTGACTTATTGGGGCTGCATAAGGAGAGGCAGACTGGAAGCAGGGACAAATATGAAGATGCAGAGAGAGAGAGAGAGAGACGGTGAGAGAATCTGGAGGCTGTAAGGTAACTGCAGTCATGGAGAGAGCAAGAGAACAGAGATGGAGATCATACAGCGTAAGTTTAGGCTACTCTGGAACACAATGTTGTTTGTTTGAGAGCATTTCTACAAGTTTACTGATCATGACTCACACTTTCCAGATGTTTCACCATTTCCACTACAAACACACTTGTTGGTGGGACATTCCAATTTAAGTCCCAATATGAAGGTATTGCTCCGATGCCCAGGTTTATGCTTCTTTTAGTTATTTTTACAGTTTCTGCTGTCGTAGGCGTTGATGCCTGCATTATGCATTTTGAGTGTTTTTTTTTTTAGGTTGCTAAACATGTATGGAGGCCCATTTCAGAAAATACAACATTTTCTAAGACACAATGAGTGATGAGTCAAGTAGTTGTAAATCTGTGATTGTACTTTCACAAGCAGCATCTGTCAACATAATATAATTAATGCAAGAATTGAGATACAGACTAGGAATGTAACATATACACGTGTTGCCTTATTCAACTAACTTATGAGTAATCCCATTCTTTTCGTTTTCCTACAATATTTACATGCCAGTATTTAAATCAGAAGTGTGGCATTGAAAGGTGGGCCATGTGAAAATGTGCTATATGGTGGCAGACCTTAGGTCAATGCTGCTTTATTTTTCAGCAGCATATACTGTACATCATAGTGCTGTTTAGCTTTAATCTACATACCAATAATAAACCATTCTAATACAGTCCTAGCAGGTTGGGAGTGAGTTACTGCCCCAAGTTCAAGTATCTTGGGGTCTTGGGGTCGAGGGAGGGTAATATGGAGCGTGAGGTCGACTGGCGGATTGATGTGGCGTTAGCAGATAGCTGGGCGTTGTACCGGATCGCCGAAAGGCAAAGCTCTCAATTTTCCAGTCCATCTACATTCAGACCCTTAGCTATGGTCATGAGCTTTGGGTTGTGAGATCGCTGATACAAGTGGCCAAAATGAGTTTCCTCTGCAGGGTGGCTAGGCCCAGCCTCAATGATAGGGTGAGTAAAGCAGCTACTCCTTTGCATCAAAAGGGGCCAGTTGAGGTGGTTTGGACCTCTGATCAGGAAGTCTCCTGGAGGAGATTTAACAACTGGTGAAAGGCTCCGGTGTGGACCCAGAACACACTGGAGAGATGGAGTCTCCTCTGGCTCCCCCGGGAAGAGCTGGAAAACGTTGCTGGGGAGAGGGCGGTCTGGACTACCTGACATTTTCCTTCTGCTTTATTATTTGGAAATTTGCATTACATTTGGATGGAGACACGTTTTGAGTTAGTATGACTAATAGTAACTAACTGTAGTTAGCAGGGCTGATGGTGGTTGCCTATGGGCAATGCTAATATAATTTTTGTGCTTTCACAACTGCACACACAATGTGGCCATTGTATGGTCTCTGTGTATTAAAATGGTACATGCAGTGACTATTGTGGTTGTGTGTTTGTCAGACATGCAGAAATGCAACCTTTCAGTAGGTGGAAGTGATAAAGAGTTCAGGCTGGCAGGCAAGTAAACAGTTCCCATTCATTCTCCGAACTACAAGGGATGGTGATACGCACTGATATGTATAAGAAAGAGTCCAAAACAACATTCACACACAGACCCCATGTTTGACACAGGAGTACACTGTGTTTGACCCATTCATACAAGACTTCTTTCCTTAAGACACTGGTTAATGTAGATCCATACACCACTGGTAAACTGTAGAATTATTAAGTCCTCCAAAACAAACAACGACAGGTTGTGATTGCTGATTGTACACGCAACATATGAAGTTGTTTTTCGGGGGACGACAGTTTCAGAATTATGCAAGAGCTTGCATTGTTAAACCACACACACACACACACACACACACACACACATACACAAACACAATTGTATTGACGCTCTGTGACAACATGCCTGTACTGCACTGAAAATACTTGCCCCTATCTTCCAGTCTGTCCTGATGAAGTTCCATTCTTCATAAAACTAAATGTTGACTATTTTTTCATTTAAAGGAATACTCCACCAAAAATCTATTTCAGATGGATTACAGCCTTTGCTTACCTTATTTTGTCACTTATCAAATGCCTTTCTCAGCTGCCAGCTGGTTGTGGTTGGAACGTGACGTCACAATTCAATGAGCTGGTTGAAGGGCCATTTTTTAGAATGCACACTCACAAATACACACTATCTATGCATTTTTGCCAACTAAGCCATAGTTCCACCCGTGCTCTGCGGTGTGTGTGGTTATAAGTCAGTCAGTAACGTCTTTGGATGTCTGAGAGCAGCAAACCAGCTGCAGTACAACAGCTGCCAACCTCAATGTTCATTTACACACTAAAAATAAGCCCAACCACCATAACATGTATGCACAGTGTCTAGCCCAGTAAAATAACATTGCCCTTGGAAACATTTACAGTTTCACTCCTTTCACTTGTTTTAACTTTTTTTCCACAAACGGTTCTACTATTTGGGCTTCGAGTATACTGTTATGTTCTGAGCAATTTCACCCTTTAAAAACACATCTGCAAACATAATCCATGACGATTACATTTTCCATCATAACATAACACGGAAAAAAGTCCAACAGAATATAAATGAAGTTCCTAGAAGTTCCTAGAAGGTCTGTGAACACAGGACCACTACTGCTCACAGCATCGATTGGGAAGGGGTCAAAGGTCATCAACCATCAGTTAGTGGACAGCCTGAGAAAGACATATTTTACTTTGTTATATGATATTGTACAGCATATGTGTACAAACCTGTCATGCCAAGAGCCAGGAGCATTTTGATGTAAGAGACTATCTTATTGAGATAGTTTTAATACCTTAGTGCTGTATATAAATAATATTATTTTCAATTTATATAGCATTTTTCAAGCGTGAAGCACCCCTTCATGAGATACAAAAATTACAACATGAGAGCACAAATTTCAAGCAGCAATGAGCCCATACATAAAACAGTGAAAGTGCAAGATAGGATGTCAATAAACATTTATGGAAATGCTTCTACAAATACTAAAATGATAATACAAATCCAGCATGATTTAAATACCTAATGACAATACATTTTAAATAAAACCAAAAAGAGTAGCAAAAAGAGGAAATATGAAGGGATCTGATAATTAAAAAGAAAACACTTTCATTTGCAGTAAAGTAAGATGATTTTATCACTCTTCAATTTCACTCACCAAAAGATATAACTCCCTAATGAGAACAGTGATGCTAGGCCTTGTACTGTGAGGTCAGGTGTGGGTCTTTTAGTGGAGTTTGGAAGTACATCAGGCACAGTGCCTGAATTGGACCAAAAAAAGTGCCACTACCCAAATTCAGCAGTTACATGATATGATAATCACGTGTGTCTTGGAAATATTTATATTAATACATATATCTTGAAGGGATGACCTTGAATAGTCGACTATTCAACGATTTGATTTAAGGAGAAGATTCAACTACCAATCTGACAGTTGAAGCGTGCAGTGTCTGAAACAAAGGATTATTCCATTCGGGCTATTTGGGGGTGCTGAAAGTTTGATTTTACATGTAATTTTCCCCAATAAATCATGATGTATAGTTTGGTATAAATATCAGCCATGGACTGGTCAAAAATCAGAAGTGCTGGTACTCAGTACTGGCCCATTTCTGAACTGATCAGCCAGCTTAGACCTCAGCCTGCTCATGCTCAGTGTGATGAGAGAAAATGTTTGCTCACATATGTATGTGGAGCCAAATACACTGAGCACTAGTCTGGCTATCACCAGACCAAGCTCAATCTTTTAAGATTGAACATTAGTCTGGGGAGTCTACTCTGTATTTTCTACTGCACGACAGGCGTGATCAACGGGCATAGTTGAAATGACTCTGTACGCAATTGGATAGTCCTTCAACCAATCAGACCAACGATCCGGGTGATGTAGGAGCGACAGCGGCATCAACGGGTTGCTGCGCTTCGGTGGCCACTATGTTGAATGTTAACAAGAAGCTGCTTGGTCGCTTCTCTATCGTCATCGTGTTAAACCCGCCAATAGCGCACCAGTTGGATAAGCCAGTTTGTGATTGGTCCCCGCAAAATTGTAACAGAAGCAGGATAGATAAACGTACAGGTTTCCAGCCTTAGCTGCAGGGCGAAATCAAATCGCTGGCAGATCGGGCTGGGTTTACCCAGTCTAACTGAGCACCATTTTGGCGTGTGTTTTATGTAAAGCACTTTGAATTGCCTTGCTGCTGAAATTTTCTATACAAATAAAGCTGCCTTGCCTTGCCTTGCCTTCCCTGTCAGGGTCAACTCATCTATCTCTTATTTAGGGAAATCTGGACTCTTCCAAACACTCGTAGAACTGCTGGTGATTTCAGAGAGTATCATCGCATTACATTTCAATAAGCTCCAACTGCACGTCCTCCTGTACTCCTTCCACATCAGCAGGGAAAGGCTTTGAGAACGGGTTCATGTCCTCCTCGATGGCAGAGAAATCTGCTTTCAGGGCTTACCACCGCCTAAAACGATTGTGATTGGACCCAGAGCTTTTTTTCCCCTATTGCAGAATGGTAAACAATGTAGCCATATTGTTATGGTCTGGCTATGTGAGACTAACAAAGCTGTAACATTTTTCTCTCAGATCTCAGAGAATAGAACCACTCCATAAGTGCCAAACAACTTAGCCAACGTACTGTACATCTGAGTGGTCTGAGCATTAATTTCCGACTAGTCTATATATACAAGATAAATGTGTCTGTATGTTAAAAGTATCCTACTTTTGAAAATTGACAATACATGATATGGAATTATATGAAAATATGGAAATGATTTACTTGCAGATTTTCTGTGATTGACATAGGAGGAGGCTATAGGACGCAATTTAGACATTATGAGTTTCGGACCACTGCTGGGAGAAACTGGAACTCTTTGAAATTTTAATTGAATACCGCTGCCTTAATCCATAATCCATCATGTTTGTACCTTGAACAATGTCATGTAACTCTTGTCTTTTATTATCTGATTCCTTGGGTATCTAGGATACCTTCTAGTTTGCTTCTTAAAAAATGTTAATTGTGTGAATTTATGATTCCTCTTCCTAGTTTTTATTATTTTAAGTTTAGAACATTACTCGGTCAAATCTGGCGGACTGGGAAAACACCAGGGACAATGATGGAAATAATTCCAGGACTTTAACGTTCTATTCAAAGTCTGATATGTTGTACTTTATGAATTGAATATTGTCAATAAACAAAAATCAAACCAAAAACATCCACCACTCTCCCCTGTCTGCACTTCCCACATAACAATGGAGTTAAAGGGAGTTTTTACTCTAAAAGAAATACAGGAATTGTTTGACATCTCTAATGGAGCTCAGTGTAAATTCATTCAGGAAGACTTTAAATAACTTCAATCACCGCTCTCTCTTCCTAAAACAAATCAGCGGTTTAGAGGCGTTCACTTTTCAGTTAAACCAATCACAATCGGCCATGAATTTCACGAGCCAATCACAGCATTACATTCCTGCTTTAAATCTGTTTCTCTCCCTGCTGCTGTCAGCTGTCATTTCAGGCAAAGCGTGCAACCCTCCTCCTCCCCTTCCACCTCCAGTCATCGTCACCCACGGCACCATGGGTCTTCCTCCAGCAGACCGCTCCGTCGACTCCTTCGGTCTGGTCTTCGGGCTCCTTCACCGCCACCACCAGTGTCGAGACTCCAACGGGGGGATATGTTCTGTTTCTCTACCCCTTTAAAGAATGATTTTACAACGATGGAGTCTAATCTCCAAAGACTCTATACATTTTATTATGCATATGTACAATAAACCTTTGCATATCTGCAACAAAGTCTCTCCTGAATGAAATGCTGGTCTATAGAGCATCAGCTTAATGATGAAATAATAAGAAATAAGTCGTGAATATAAGTTCTCCTCTCCCTCTCTAACTCTGAGCCACATGTGGTCTTCAAGCTGCAGCCCAGCTCTCTGCACACATGTAGTTTGATGTATTACTGCGGAAAGATTAAATAGGAAAATTGGAAAAGCGAAAAAGTGCAGTGACCTTTTATGTTATGAAATTGAACTGCATCTCTCGGAAGCTTTTAACCTTTAACAAAGATGCTTGATATTAGCTTTTAACAAAGCTATAGTATACTTTAGGACTGAATACCTACTGAGCCCTATCACTCTCCTCTATCGGGACCATGACTTGGTTTGTGTGGTGTTCAGAAGGCCTTGCCAGTACTTGCTGGACAGCTTCCTCTGTTTTAAGCACATGACGCAATCCTTTAGAAATGTTACAAAAGTTAACGCTCACCACAAAGTTAAAAGATGTGGTTATATTTGGCAGTACAGGTATAGCTCAACGTATGTATCTAAGAATACAGTAGAGGTTTGGCAGAGAGGAACATACATGTCACATCTCACTGAAGTATGCTTTTTCTATATTTGAATGGAAAATACATTGCACTACATTTGATTAATTATAAAAAATATATATAAAAACGAAGCAAGAGAAGGCTAACATCGTGGTAGGAGAAGCCAGCAACGTGACAGTTAGAGTAAGCAATGTAATCCTGATGTCACCGAAAACCTAGTCTCGCGGGAGAAAAACGTGCTCTGGTGAACCAAAGTTTGTGTTATTGTGTATTGTGTATTTCCAAACTTAGCACAGTTAGCATTGATTCAGCTAGCTTTCACATTATTGATAACATTATTGATAAGCTTACTGTAGTAACCCACGTCACTGCTTTTTGCTAAGGCTAAGTGGGCGATTCCGTTTGAAAACCCCGTTGGGTTAACGGATGGTTGAAAGTGAGCATAAGTATTAGGCGACAAAACCTGCAATAGCTGTGACCTGATTGATTAATAGACATGCTAACGTAAATGTGACTTAAATTTCAGTTTTTGTAAAATAAAATTGAAACTAATATACATTTTTGTCAAAATGAACACTGCTTTACTGACTAGGGTTGGGCATCGTTCTGATTCCAATTCCGATTCTTCCTTTCGATTGCGGTTCTTTGTCGATTATCGATTCCGATTCTTTGAGGGGTGGAGTTGAAACGTGTCACATGCTTATTTAACAGATAAGAGGAAAGTTTTATTTTGATTCATTGGTGGTTTGCAGTTTTACCGGGCTTTTGCAACGTAAAATAAAGCCACACTAGAGCGCCGCTTACTGTGCACCGTGCGCCTGGCCGCTACAGAAACCAAAACTTGCGCATGTTAAATTTGGACCCGATGATCGGATTTGAAACCAAATCCTCCAAACGATTCCAATAAAGAATCCACTGGAATCGTAATTTTTGAAACGATTCCAAGTAGAAATCGGTTCTCGATGCCCAATCCTATTACTGACTGTAGTGATGGCAAAAAGAACGGCCTGCAATGAAACCAATCAATCAGTGATTAGGACAGAAAAATATTTATTGGTTAAAATAGCTTTTCACAGATACAATTAATGAGTTTTTGTTTTGCTATCATGCACTTACACTGTACAACAGTGGATCCCCATAGATTAGCATTGTTTGAATTATGGCAACAAATGACTATTGCTTCTGTTCTGTCAATGGAAGACATCTCTCACAGAACCAGCCAATGACACCAGTGGTCAGATGTCTGGTATTATGCACTGTAGTGATTTCTGTGTTATAAAATAAATTAGTAACATGTGATCAGAAAACTCTTACCACTAACTGTGAGCATCATATTACATCTCTATCACCAAGATCTCAGTGCAAATGCCATTGTAGCTGAAAGATCCATGACACATGTAAGTACCGACAAAATGATGCACAAATGACAGAAAAATAGGGCAAAAAAAGAAGTCCAAATTGAGGTTGATCCTAGTGTTTGGTAGTTGTGGAGCTACATTGGCATACATTTTAATATAACTGACTAAATATTAGTCCAGATCTATAAGCAGTCTTCTAAAAAAAACTCACATTTTTATTGTGACACAGTTAGCTGGATTTACAGTACTAAATATCTATTTCTCAAGCAGCAACGGTTACATTGAGTCTGAAAAACAAAACAATACCTACAGAACGAAAAAGAAAAAGTCATTCACTCAAATATGTAAAACACAGATAATCATTCTACTGTCTTTCTCTACAGCCCACAAAAGATGAAAAAAAGATAACACAGCAATAAAGCCTTTCTTAATGGAAGCCACATAAAAGCAGATCAGAGTTTGCTGTGTCACAGCAGCCGGAACAATCAGCCCCGCCACTCTCACAAACACCCCAAAAAAGACAAATAAAACCACAAAATGAAAACATAACAACACATAAATTCAAAGTTTATCAGGAAACAACAGTCTATGCTGACTGACAAAGTTACTAAAGAGAAAAAAAAAATGTTTTTACTGTCAATAAATATACAGTTTGTGGGGAATTAATGTAAGATGTTTTCTGTGGGTAAGAGATACTGGATAGTAGTCATTTTTTTTCCTCTTAGTGGTAGGTGTCCTCCAGATGCTAAGCAATAAATATTCAGTACAACTGATATTAAGCATTCTCCCTAAAACCCAAGTCCCATGCAAAGGATGAGCCAAGTGGTAAACACTTTAAATGTAGTTGTTCTTTGTCTGGACGATAACAATAACTTTTGTTATGACTGAAACTGGGATAAGATAGTATTGATGTAAGTGAAAACAGAAGAAAATGTATTAATAATGTTGATTCACAAATAAATGCAGCTATATAATGCAAGCAGACTGTTAAAGCAACTCAATGCAAATGTGGCCGAGTCCATCAAACTTTCTTTCTTTCTTTATCTTTCAATGCAAAGGTACGTGTGTGTGTGTGTGTGTGTGTGTCTGTCTCAGTAACAAATATTCTGCTTTATTACGTCATGGATTTTATGTTCATATTTCATACTTTTCCTATTGGTTAATGCTTCATTGATGAGCTACACACAGCATTTTTTTTAACAGTGCACCGAGTGATCACACAGGACTGTACTCACCTGAAAACAATACCATGGGTCATGTGTTCAAACAGCTAATATGACCTATGTTTATCACTTTCCTTTCTCAGGAGCTAAGGTGGAAGTTTTGTGACATAATTCTGCAGTAATACCTCTTGGGGGACGAAGAAAGGGAGTGACTTCAACACTGGAGACTTTATATCCTATCTCCTACCAAAACTCTGTCTTGGTTAACCATAAAGGAGACTAACTAGATAGTTGTAGAGTTCAACTCATGGGTGGCAGATTGGTTCACCTTCAACTTACTCTTTCAATTCCATATTGTTTGACATAGATCATTTGGCAAAATTAGGGATTTGGGATTTGGGAAATGTGGGTTTCGATACTTGTTTCATGCATTACTGGACTCTACTTTAGATTATTTAACAGGGACAATGCTTATTGATCAACAGAAGAAAAAATCAAAGTTAAACCAGAGTTGGCTAATCTGGTTACATGTTAAAAAGACACAACTAAGAAGGCAACCTGTTGAATAGCTGTCACCATACCTTCAAAAACCAGCTGTGACAGTGGTAAGTAATATGCTGTCACCAATAGGAAGAATAGCAGAAACTATGAAAAGAAGAAAAAAAAACAGAGTTTTCCTTTAATGTAACCTTGGCAAATCAAAACCAGACCAAGCATGTTGACCAGTGTGGTCCTCTGTTCTGTTACACTCATGTGGCTGTTCTGTTCTCTTAAAGCTGGGTTAGCTCCACTAAAAGATTATGGTAAAATTCATTGAAAAAAAAAAAAACATTTGCAACTTGTACCTTTGACAGTGTTACATAACAAGTTTTAATGTCTCTTTGAGTGACTAAGAGTCTCTATTCTGGAGACAGTGATTGAGGTCAGCCCCACCTCTTACATGAACCTTTGTGATGGAGTGTTTCCTGATTCTCTGGCTGTAGCCACACATAGGTGGGAGGAGGAGGAGGAGGAGGAGGAGGAGGAGGAGGAGGAGGAGGAGGAACCAGGGCTTACACGTCCAGGTCGTCTGGCCTGGCTCGGCTGCTCATCCGGCTGCTGGCCCGGCTACACGGCCTGGCGTCCATCAGCGCCAGCGGCTGCATCTCGTGTCCTGCTGTTGAGGAAAGTTTCTTATGCTCTTGGGTGTCATCTGGGAAGTCAAAGGCTTGGGCATGGGAGTTTGAAATAGTGCTTCCTGCACCATTCTGGCCGAGCCGGTTTTGCTCTGTGGAGTAGTTGGCCCAGTTCTGCTCATTGGCCTGCTTATTATAATTGCGGCATGAGCCGGTTCCACGCTCCCCTGTGGCCAGTTTGTAGCCTGGGGGGGACATGGGTGAGAGCGGGGCAGTCGGGGAGGAACAACCGTTATAGTAGGCGTACTTGGTGGTGGACAGCTCTTTAGGGGTGGGGCTCAATGTGCCTGCACTAGGGTAGAGGATGGGCGGCTGTTTGCCCTTCACACGATCTTTGATCCTCTTAAAAAACACATAGAAAAGCTCAATGACGTTGAGCAGCAGGGACACCAGCGAGACCACCAGCATGAAGATGATGAAGACCGTCTTCTCTGTGGGACGGGACAGGAAACAGTCCACCCTGTGGGGGCATGGGGACCTCTCACAGGTGTAGACTGCAGAAAGGCTGAAGCCATAAATGTACCACTGGATGACCAGGAAGCCCACCTCGAACATAGACTTGAAGAAAATGCTGACTATATAGGTTCTGAGCAGGGCCCCTTTCATCTTCACTTTACCGTGCTCCTCAATGCCATACTTTAGCTTTTTCATCTCAATTTTCTTCAGCGGGATGTCGACATCGCCGCCGTCATTTTGCACGGCTTTAAGCTCCTCCTCCTTTCTGTTGAATTTCTGTTCCTTCCTGTTCAGGTAGAAGACATGAGCCAGGTAGAGAAGTGTGGGCGTTGACACAAAGATGATCTGGAGGACCCAGAAGCGGACATGGGAGATGGGGAAAGATTTGTCATAGCAGACGTTCTCACAACCAGGCTGCTGCGTGTTACATTTGAATGCAGACTGCTCGTCTCCCCAGGCTGATTCCACTGCAGTGCCCAGGACCAGGATCCTGAAGATGAAGAGGACCGACAGCCAGACCTTCCCCCCGGCAGTAGAGTAGGCCTGGACCTTGTCCAGCAGACGGCCCAGAGCACTCCAGTCCCCCATTCTCAGGGAGTTTTAGCTGGTGAAAAAAAAAAAGAACAATTTTAAACTGGCAATAATTTACAGACGGCACCAACTTTTAAAAGTTTTGAGTTCAGGCTTACACAGATACAGTAAAACACATGTATGCTTAAAACAGTAGTTTGAATGTTTAGGGAAGATTGCCATCCTCAGGATTCTTGTCATTTGGCATTTTGGCAGCATTATGTGATTAAACAGTATCGTTATTGAAGGAGACAAAACTAGATGTTTCATGACGCAAAAAACAAGCTAATCCAATTACTGAGAGCAGCGGCAGAAAACACATTCGGGTCACTTTATGCAACACTGCCCTTTAAATCCAGGCATGGATATGAAATAAGAAATTCAATTTGAATCATTACATCAGGGGTCTTCAACGTTTTTTAGGCCAAGGACCACTCCACTGAAAGAGAGACAGAGCAGGGACCCCCTACTACATATATCGTATAAAATTGAGTTGCATATTAAACCTGGACCTACAATCACGTGTAGGGCGGCCTAAAGCCTTTACACATATTTTTTTATGCTGCATACAATACTAATATAAGCTTTTAAAATAAACAAACATGTTGGCATATTCATATATTTATACATCATGTTTTAATGTTAAAATGTGGCACAGCAAATCCTTAAGCTTAACTGTATCTGTGGATGGCTACCTCCTATCTATAGGCCACATAAAAAAGTATCTTTACTAATAATATGTCAGATTCATGTGTATGTATACTTTCAGACATATTTTATATTTTACTTCTTTTTTTTTAAACCATTGAACAATAATTTGGCGGCCCCCCTGCAGCTACTCTGAGGACCCCCTAGGGGTCCCGGACCCCCTGTTGAAGATCTCTGCATTACATAAAGAAAATCCTTAACAACAATCTAGTATTAATCAAAAAGAAAAAAAGTGCTTCAGATTGAATTGAAAGAGCCAGTTTAGGAAACCCTGAAGCACGATCAATCAGACAGACGATCAAATCATGGGTGAAATAGGGATGTGTAGGAAAAAAATAATAACCCAATATTGCATTATGCATAAAACATCTTGAAAATAGTTATAACATAAACTGTTCTCTTAGGGAAAAAAATACCTATAGTCATCAACCTGGTCAGTGCTAAAGAAAAAAACCCAACATATTTCAGTCACGTGAGGGGATTCTACCAACAGTGCAGCACTTACAGCCTCTTTCTCTCAAAATAAGAATTGTGTCAAAGTTTATACATGTTAACAACTCGCATTAGTCTTCATCCCTACTTACTATTGTGCAGTAACAAAAGTATCTGCTTCAACTGCACAAGGTTAAAAACTCAGTTGCGAATCTCAGTCCTCCAATTTCTCACTAGACGAGGAGGAGAGAGAGAGAGAAAAAAAGAGGCACACAAAGCTGGATCGTCAGCTGACCGAGCTTGTCAGTTTCAGAGAACAGTAGGACATCTCCTGAATGCTGTTGTGTTAGCAGAGATGTTCAGAATGAAGTTGGCTGGAAGAAGAAAAAAAAAGTCCTGTTGTGTGATTGTGAAGTGCGTGTGTCAGAACGGACGGTGCAGCTAAATCTTCTCAGTAAGACCCGTGGTGTGCTTCTTTCATCAGTGCTTACAGAGAGAAGCCCTGCAGATACAAAAGAACATCTCCTCTAGGATGATCAGCCTATTACAAAAGTATGACATTAGCTCCCTTTGACAGTTTACTCCTCAACCACTGTGGCACAACTCAGTTCAAAGCTTTCGAGGATGTCCCACTTAAACTGACTTACACATACACTTACATTTCATTACGACTAAAATAGAGTCACAGTTAGAGCATGCAAAACACAGACTACTTCTCTCATCCCCTGTAAAACTACCGCCCTTGGTCCCAATAAGCCACGGCTGTCTGCTGTCGACGCGGTGTTGATGCAAGTCTCAAAGCTTCAGAACAATAGAAAATGACTACTGAGCTACTCTGGCCGGGTTGTCGTTAATGTGAATTAACACACTCCAACAAAGCCCAAATGAAATAAATTGGTTATATTCAGTGCGAATCTCACAGAAGAGGCCCTTAAAGTGGTTCTATATGAGTCTTTTGTGACTTTTTGGGGAGTCTTGAAGGGGTTACCAGTGGGTCCTCAGAGAAATTAGCAGAGCGCAGTGTGATTTTTTAAAATATGGTCTAATGACAAACCACAGATTGTAAAATCACTTTCACCTTTGCAGCTGAAACTTTCCATATGAAATCATTGGTCTTATCAGCAATCTGATGGAGATTTGTAGATTCCAAAATGGATCTCTTCATGCGCTCTGACATGGAAATAACTAAGGAGAGCAGCGAGAGTCTAAATGTGGAAAAGTAGGAACCTTCAGTTCAATCCACATGGGGCCAAACTAACCGCATGTGCCCTTCCTTATCTTACAATAAACCACTGTGTCCCTATGACCTGGAAAACACACAGAATGTGTTGTCATACTGTAGATATCACCTTTAGAGTCAAACATAAAGAGTCAAAAATGGGAGGAAAATCATAAAAAACAATTTGTTGTTGTTATTAGACAGAATATCCCGCCACTTTCTACATGACTGAGTTTGTCTGGTGAAAATGAGCAGGACAGGAGAGAACAATAGACTCCAAAACAATGAATTTCCCAGCAGACCTCTGAGATCTTACTGAAAACTCTGTAGGGTGGTCTTCAATGACAAGTCACAGGATATGAATTAAACTATTGAGCATTACAGTTTTAAAGTTTCCTGGTGTCTCGGGGACAACTGCTCTGTGTTTTTCCTGGCTTATGGGAGAATCTTTAGATATAAAACCGAGCTCATGTCCTTAAGTTAAAAGTCCAGGGGACAGAGCTGTGGCCCACAATGCAGCATACGTTAAAGCCAGCGCAACAGCAACAGGACGTTTTGGATTGGAAAATGAAAAAAAAACGCATCGAGCTCAGTGCGCCTTATCGATGAAGCTAAAATGTATCCAATAAATCAAACAACTTTGACTCTATAGTTTATCACATGTTGCTCCCTGTAGTTGGGAGTCTCGAAAGGTCTTTCTAAAAGTTTAATAGACGAAAATTGGAGCCACACAAAATGAGCGCTTTTACAAACAGTGAAGGAAAACTGTCAAACTTTATACATTGCACTGCGTATAGTTTAGAGCGCACCGGAGATTTCCCGACTATTTCTGACGGGGGGGGGGGGGGGGGGGGTTTCTTCAGACACGTTATTTTACAAATCTAAGAGAAAAGTTGCTCGAACTTACCTAAACGTTCCAGAGAGAACGAAGAGGACCCAGAGGGACTTTCTCCGCCACTTGTAGAGAGTTGAAATCCAAGTTTGGGACGAGGAGGGAAACTGAGTGGAACTTATCAAACTTTCCTTTTAACTGAGAAGTTACAGTCACCTGATCTCTTAAGACCAAAGCCGCTGTCCGCTGGGAGGAGAGAGAGAGAGAGAGAGAGAGAGAGAGAGAGACACACACACACACACACACATATACACACACACACACACACACACAGAGACACAGAGAGAGAGAGAGAGAGAGAGAGAGAGAGAGAGAGAGACAGAGACAGAGACAGAGAGAGAAAGAATTTGAAAAAAAACGTATACCAGGCTTCAGTGCCTACACTGAGGACAACGAGCTTCCTTTTCTATTAGGGGGAAGATAAAAGTACGGCATGGCTAGCAGCTAAATATGTCTTCTTCTGCTACAATACAAGGCAAAATAAGTAGATAATTGTATATATTACCATTACTATTAATATCGTTTTATTCTTTATTATTATTGTTTCAACATACCTTTTGAGGGCCATGCACAGTGTTTGTTTATTATCTGCAATTATGCTGTTTAGTATCAGCTGTATTTACTCCTTGTTGTTTGTTTGAATGTTTGTTCCTATGTTTTGGCAACACAGATGTATTGATTTTGTCATGCCAATAAAGCAAATTTAATTTAAGAGAGAGAGAGAGAGAGAGAGAGAGAGAGAGAGAGAGAGAGAGAGAGAGAGAGAGAGAGAGAGAGAGAGAGAGAGAGCAAAGACTAGCTGTGCAGAGACAGCTAAGGTGTGGAGTTTGCTTTATTGTTTCCTTCAGAACAGATCCTCTGTAAGGAGAAAACAGAATTGAAAATGCATGGTAGCCTCAGATCTATATTGTCAGGACTGTTGTACTTTACAAACATTAACGTGCATTCTGATCAGTGGACGACTGTAACTAAGTAGCTACATTTACTCAACTACTGCAGTTTTGAGGTACTTTTACGTTACTTCTGATACCTAGAGTTACTGTGCATATTTAATTTTATAACAACACTTATTATTACCTTATTAAATATAATGCATTGTGACGGATTAAACTACCCAGTGTAATTATTACATGATTTAAATGCCTTATACTGTCCTATCATGCCTGTTTGTAGTTCTCACTTATTTAAACTGCCTTTTTTTCTCATGTTTGTAATTTTGTGTTTTTAGCTCTTTTTGATTTTTATTTCCATTGGTATGTTATGTATTTTTCGCTTGCTCAATTTACAGTTATGGGTCTTAGTTTAACAATTTTATCATGTGAAGCACTTTGTGACTTTGTCTGAAAAAGGTGCTATATCAAATAAAGTCATTATTATTATTATATTATGATAGTTCTTATGCAGTTTTTCTTTCTTTCTTATGACAGCTAATCCCTACAGTGGTGTTATTTTTGCATTATTATTCTCTATTATTATTGATGAGTGCACAGCACCACCTAGTGGTGGAAATAATGCAATGCATGGGACACACACACACACACACACACACACACACACACACACAGACACACACACACACACACACACACACACACAGACACACACACACACACACACACACACACACACAGACACACACACACACACACACACACACACACACACACACACACACACACACGGCAGATTGGTCAGTACTCTATCTGAAGTTCCTTGTGGGTTTAATGATGCCATGTAAGTCAATTTCAGTAGAGTCAGTTTGTTCATATTTCTACTTCTATATTTCTACTATTTCAGTTCATGTATACTCTTAATAAGCAGTAAACTTTATATGAAGTTTAGTGTAAGTTCATTTAGGAATATGTTTTTTTATGAACTTGTTTATTGTTTTTTTTGCACAAATTGACAATACAGTTACTGTGCTTGTGAGTGACAGTGAAATGATAGTTTGTACATCTTTACAAATTCACTGTTATGGGTCTTAGTTTAACAATATTATCATGTGAAGCACTTTGTGATTTCTGTCTTGTCTGAAAAAGGTGCTATATCAAATTAAGTCACTGGGCCTCATTCACCAAACGTTCTTACTAACAAATGTGTTCTTAAACCCCACTTACGCAGTTTTCACGAAGATTCTGGCATTCACCAATGTTTTCTTATTTGGGATTTGTTCTTAGGTAAGATCAGAATCTACGCACACTCAAGAGCACTCTTACACACAATTGAGAGCTGACATGTTATCGCAAAATAAGTAGTTATACCGTTTTCGTTTTTTGTTCGTCAATTTAAAATGTAATATTTCTCTCCATTATAACTTTTTTAACTAATTATTTTCATTATTTTACACGTAATGATATGTTTGTTTGTTTTAATATACACACTACACTTACATTTATGCTCATTTGTAAAGCACTTTGAATCGCCATTGTGTATGAATTGTGCTAGGCCTATATAAAGGCCTTGCTTTGCCTTCAATTTACATCAACTATGTTAACAGGGAACCTTGCCATCCAATGATAAGTTACTGATCACGCTTTTTATAGCCCACTGGTCTGTATCTAAATCCTCGGCCGATGGCACACCTAAGAGGGCTGTCCGTCCAATTAAGGCCCCAATGCGCTGGTCCAGCTCAGATAGCTCAGATATCTGTCTTCTATCAAAAAAAAAAAAATTTGCCTCAGATTTCCAATCAAACCATTTCTTTTTTACTTCATCAGTTCTGCGCCCTTCTCCAGACACAGCGTTCACTGCATGAGTAATTGCATTCCATGCATCGGTTTTATTTGCTGCTTTGTATCCACTACTGACGCTACAAAATGTGATGTCTCGTTTTTCGTTAACTTCTTGCAGCAGTACATCCACTTCACAATTACTAAAGTTTTTCTTTATTTTGGAGTCAAGGCTTCCACCGTCTTTACAACGTCTTTTCGACATGTCTCTAAGTGTGCACACGGCCCTGCCATTTCACGCCCTTTTATGGGAATTAACGGGGCGTTTACCTATGCTAAATAGGAGCAACGGGCACAAGCTTTCAACTTACGAAGACATTGGGATTCATCAGTCTAAGAACACACATGCGAACAATTCTGCTGTTTAAGAACGCGTCATGAATTGGCCTCCAGCTCACCCATTAACAGCGTTCGCCCCATGTTGGCTAAGTCCTGCAGCAGCGTGGGTTTGAATCCGACCTGCTGCCCTTTGCTGCGTGTTATCCCCCATCTCTCTCTCCCCCTTTCATGTCTATCCACTGTCACTTCATAATAAAGGTAAAAAGCCCCCCCAAAAAAATTTGGAAGATATTCGTGAATGAGGCCCATTATGATTAGTTCTTATGCAGTTTTTCTTTCTTTCTTATGACGTGTTGTTATTTTTGCATTATTATTCTCTAATAAATTAGAATGGTCTTATGATTTTTTTAAAATGTTTTTTCAAAGCCCCACATTTGAGTGATTTCTTCTGATGCCTTCTCATGTTCCTTTGCTTTGAAATGTTATTATTATTAATTTCAAGCAGCACTCCTAAAATCAAACTAAAACGTTTGATAGTGAATTGTTCATCTGTATTGTTTAACTTCCCATTAAACCGCTTGGGTCTCCCACACTCTTGATGAGTGCACAGCACTGCAATGTAATGCAAGTGAATGCATGGGAACGCTAGTGTACATGTAGTAAAACAGTTTTAAACAGACTGGACATGTCTTAGGGTTTAATAGGGCTATTAGCTTAACAAGAGGAATAAGAGCACAGGCCAGTGGTCACACACACACACACACACACACACACACACACACACACACACACAGCAGATTGGTCAGTACTCTATCTGAAGTTCCTTGTGGGTTTAATGATGCCATGTAAGTCCATTTCAGTAGATTTGTTCATATTTCTACTTCTATATTTCTATTTCTACAACATTTCAGTTCATGTATAGTCTTAATAAGCAGTAAACTTTATATGAAGCTTAGCGTAAATTCATTCAGGAATACTTTTTTATGAACTTTGTTTATTGGGTATTTTGCACAAATTGACAATACAGTTATCGTGCTTGTGAGTGAAAGTGAAATTATATATGATAAAATAACAAAATTTAATGTATAACAAATAAAAGTAAGACAGAAAAGCAAAGCAGTCAACAGTCAGCCTGGTCTTATCTTGTGTACCACAGTAAATATTGCCTCACCCTTAAGGTCAGAATAGAGAATTGACAACAACAACAAAAACCTAGAGAAAAAAAAGAGAGTTGTCCATTTTTGTACATCTTTATAATTTTTTTGGAAGAGCGTCCTAACGTACACCTGAGTTTCTCAAGCTGCAAGTTACTAAGAATGTCTTTTATCCACATAGCCTGAGATGGTGGCTTGATGATTTCCATCTCAATAATGTTACACGTCAGCTATCAGCTCTGCTTGTAGCTTTGATCAAGGTAATCTATATCCTTGACGCTCCACTTCCGGTATTGCTCCGTCGCCGCAGGAAAATCCGACAGATTTCACTCGTTTAGGCCGGATATCCATTGCCTTTGTGTTGGCATTTTAAACTTCGGTCAATTTATGAGGACTATGGTTAACCTTTTCTCAGATCTCTGCAGGGTAAATCCAGACAGCTAGCTAGACTATCTGTCCAATCTGAGTTTTCTGTTCACGACTAAAACAACTTTTAAACGTACACGTTCCACCAAAACAAGTTCCTTCCAGAGACTATTTTGCAGCGGCACCGCAGCTTTTCTCTGGTGCTTAGCATCGCCCAAGACGATTGTGATTAGTTTAAAACCCATCCCCGAATGCTATGTGGAGTAGCCAGACTCTCCTTCAGCGCGTTTCGGAGGGTCTGGCAAAGTGAGACTAAGATCAAGGTAACCAAGAGAGGCCAAAAAGAGCTGCAATAGTATCTGGCGGGATAAGTGTCCCAGTTACCTCTGTCAAAGTGTTAATGATTCCAGTCCAGTAAGTGTTTAAAGATGAACACGACCAAAACATATGAATGTGGTATGCTGTTGCCTTTTTTCACAAGCGTGGTCAATATTATCATACATTTTAGAAAGTCTAACTTTGTGTCCATTGAGTGCGGTGAATAACTTTGCATTGGATCAACCCATCCATGGCACAAACAGATGAATTATGCACCAGTTTAAGAATATGCCCCCTAAGTTTCTTCTTCTTCTTTTGAGTATTCATGACTGTTGTCATTAAGTGTCATTCGGTAAATTATGACACTTTTAAAAGTTAGCATTGTCCGAGATGTCTTTGTCATGACAACTTGACATTAGAGAAAGACAACAATCTCAGTGTTATTGTGACGCACACAAAATGTATGGTCACTGTTTTATTGTGAGATATTATTTATATGAGAGAAAAAAGTTTGATAAGAGCCATAATGGTTAATCATTTATTTCTGGTAAGAGTACAAGGCTCTTTATAATACAGCATTACGGTGCTGTGGCGCTGTGCTTCGCTCTCACGGACACTCTTTGTGAGCGTACTCTCGGTGCTTCGTCATTCTGCTGAGCGAAGCTGCGATGAACGCAAGCACTCGTCTCCTGTCTGATATTTTCTCCTGTTTTACAGGTTTGTGAAGCTTTAAAACTTGTATACTTATACAGATCTTGTTTAGCAGTTACATTTGTAATGTTAGCTCGGTTTGGTGGAGGGAAGATAGTACATTTATATGGTTTGTGTACAAGTAGAGAAAAAGTATTGTTGTCCTTGTTGTCGCGGCTGTCTCAAGATGGCGCCAGCAGTGAACTTTCCAAAAGTAGAGAGTGAAGTAAGATTTAAATATGTCTTAGTTTTTGGCTCCAGCACATTTTAGGTTGGTTTTAAATGCATATTTGTGATGATATAGCAGCTCGTTTTAAATGAATATGTTGTATGTAATCTAATGTATATTTTTGACAAGCTAAAACTTTACCAGTCTTCAGCTCAAGCAATTGTGCAGTGAACACCCTAAAGATGCTATGTTTATTGAATGGTACTTTTTTTTAAGTGCTCATATTATGAAAAAATCACTTTTTCTGGGATTTGGGGTGTTATTTTGTGTCTCTGGTGCTTCCACATGCATACAAACTTGGAAAAAAAAAACATCCATGCTGTCTTGAGTGAGATACGGGTTTCTGAATGTGTCCTGCCTTCAGTCTCCGGGTGAGCTGCTCAAAATCGGCAGGGCTTTTTACGTCACTAGCCGAAATGAGGTGGCTAACCGTAGCATGCTAGCTCGTTCTGAATGGCAAAACACTGCTACAACACACACTAGTTCACCATAATCTACAAAAGAATTATTTACGTGTCCCTATTCTGCAGGTTTTCCACGCAAAGTTGGAAGTGTGCCCCTGTTTAGAAGAAGTCTCCCGGCTAATCCTGCCTTGTACTACTGAAGTTGTAGAAACAAACAGCTAGCTAGATGATGTGATCCTTACCTAGCTACTGCGCATGTGCGACTGCCAACAAAGATGTTACAGCAGTGAGAGGTCTCACTCTGTAGCTAAAACAGAGACCTGAACACAGGGTGAAAAGAGGAGCTGCAGCAATGTGCAGTACAACAAAAATATGGTGTTTTTTGAAAATTAAACCATGTAAACCTATTCTGGTACAACCTCAAAATAGAATTATGAACCTGAAAATGAGCATAATATGGCCACTTTAAGTGGTTGTTAACCAACTGAAATGCTAGCTCAGTTATAGGACTGAATGAGGCTAAATGTAGTAGGACATATTGAAATTGTAAATTGAATCTGTGTTTCATTTGAAAGCTAAGGAGAAGGCTAACTAGCTAAGGTATTTTGCTTTGTTTGTTTTGGATTTTGTGTTGATGTTAAATGTATTTAAAGTGAAATAGAGAAACAAAAAGAGAGATATTTTTGCATATTAGCAAATAAAGGATTCTGCTGAGAGAAGCTGCATTGAACGCAAGCACTCGTCTCCTGTCTGATATTTTCTCCTGTTTTACAGGATTTCTTATATGCTTAAGGGTTCTCAATCTGAGAGCTGTAACATTATGACAACTTGACATTAACCTAGACAATATAACCTGTCATAAATATTTCATGACAGGCCCAATTATCAAACTTTAATAAACTATTTAGCTTTATGTATTAACATTCAGAGGTTGTTTTTTACGTCGTGAGAGCATTAAAATTGTCATGAATATTTTTCCTTGACCTCAAGTAAAGTTAAACAATTTCGACCTGTCATGAAGTTTGATTTCATCATCAAATGCTTATGTGACGGTGTCATGAATAATATCCTTGACCTCAAGTAAAGTGGAACCATTTGGACTTGTCATTAAGATGTCTTAAAAGTTATAAGACCAGTTTGACCACAGTGAATGCAGTACCGAGGTGATTTATTGAGTTTTGGACTTGTTGCTAACTAGCTGCTGTTAGCTTGGTTAGCTGTAACGTTACAGCTGTCCAATTAGCTAGCTAACTCAGCCCTGGGCTGCAAAGAGGTAAACCTGGAAAGAAAACCATTTTGGTAATGTAAGTGCATTCTCTGTGGTAAACTGGCCTCCTCCATAAGTCTCAGAAGCTGTTTTTAGTCCCAGTCTGGCGACACAGACTCAGCTAAAGCGAACGAAGCTGCCTGGTGGAAACCCAGCTTAACGCACATTGGCTACTGTAAATGCTAATCAATATCTGCGACACGACAAGTCCCTCCCTACTTGTTGCCTTCATTGGTTTGATTGGTTAGGTTTAGGCATTAGGAGTGAGATTGGTTAACAATATTCATGACACAATTACAATGCTCTCATGACAGCCAATGTAAAAACCAAACTCTGTAATATTAACACATGAAGCTAAATAGTTCATTAAAATTTGATTATTGGGCCTGACATTACATATTTATTATGTTATGTTATGTTGTCTAGGTTGATGTCAAGTTGTCATTACAAAGACATCGACAGGTTGTCCTGTCTTGCTTAATGTCAAGTTGTCATAACAGAGAGATTGTTGTCTTCGTTAAAGTCAAGTTGTCATGACATCATGATCTCGGACAATGCTAACTTTGCATTAAAAGTGTCATAATTTACCGAATGACACTTAATGACAACAGTCATGAATACTCAAAATGACTCCTTCATGTTCATGACAGATGTCATGTCATAATAATGACAGTGTCATGTCAGTCTTATGAACACCCCTTCAAATAAAGTGTTACCCTTCCTATATATATGAAATCACACCTTTCCTCACAGGGGCCTGAGTAAGAAAATCATTCAGGAAGATTTCTTTGCTTCACATTTTTTCTCTCTCTCTCTCTCTCTCTCTCTCTCTCTCTCTCTCTCTCTCTCTCTCTCTCTCTCTCGCTCTCTCTCTCTCTCTCTCTCTCTCTCCCCCAATCAGCTGCATCCATCATCAACTGATTCTTTCAGTTCCCGGAAAGGAGTAGACATGGTTGAGTGTTTTTCCACCATGCGTAGAACAGCTAATGTATTATCTCGGCAGGACTTTTCTTAGGTTGTAACAGCCATGGATATTCCCTATTGTATTGGATGATTACCTGTAATAATGTAATGAGACTTTATTTTTCTCAAAATATCAAGACTCCGCCAACTCTCAGAGAACACAGATGGGATTGAACACGAGCAGACATCTTGCTGAAACACATCTGAGTAATTACAGTGCAGGAGTTTAATGTATCCATGATGTGAATAAACACCACATGCACATTTAATGAGGTTATATCCCCAACAAAAGATGCAAAAGAGGAGGGAAGAGTAAATCATAACTACATGTGTGCTTACTCCATCAGCAGAGATCATTAGAAAAGTTGATCTACAGGGGAATAAAGAGTTGAAATCAATACAGAATGCCTGAGAACCTAACTGCATTATATTCCATTGTGTTTGATCTTTTATTCGGATTCCCATTAGCTGTTAACAATGTAGCGAATACTCTTTTCTGGGGTCCACATAAAACAATCACTACATATACATAAAATACCATACATACAATTATTTTACATACATTTAAAACAAGACGTATAAAAAGAATATCATTGTGTACATGTTTCGTAAATTAGTGTCAAATAGAATTACATCACACTCCGACAATAACATCACATTCCGACAATAATAGCCCATCATAGTTAGATTAACTAATGTTTAGTTATCGTTTAAGTGTTTTCTAAATAGTCTTTTAAAACTGGCCTTACTCAGTGCCTCCACTATAATAGTTGGCAAGCTATTCCACATTTGATGGCTCTAAACATTACAGACCTGCACACAGCATCAGTCCAGGGTTTTTGCTTGACTAGATAACCCCTAGCAGCCAGCCGTGTACTATAACTGCGTTGGTCTCTCACATAATTTATCTTGGAGTACAGACAAATTGGCTGCTTACTAAAACCAATATTCCTAAAAGAATTCATAATGTTGCATGCCAACCTCTTGTCTACACTGAGCCATGAGAGACTGGTATACACACTCTCTCTTCTCAGCCTTGCACCTGATGGATAGGCCAGTGCAGGGACAGACTGGGACCAAAAATCAGACCTGGCATTTTGGCCCAGACCGGCCCACCACATAAGATCACAAATACCACCCGTCCTTGCGCTCCCGTGAATATGTATACCAACTCCTACTCCTTAAAACTACTAATGCCATTGAATGAGTTAGCAAGAATCAGTGAGAGTTGACACATTAAATACTTAAAAAAGTGCCATTTATTAATACAATAAAACTGTATACTCCTCATGACTCTTAAAACAAGCTATAGCATCCATCCGTTGTGTGCCTGTGTGTTTGAGGGAGAAACAGAAGGAAGAGAGAGACAATAAAACAAACAAATAAAATAAAACATCAGAAAACAATAGTAATAAATAAAAAGTAAAAAAATAAAACTCCATAATTTCCAGTACTTAAAGACCTCTATTTACACATGCAAAAAGGAGTAGGACGAAGTAAAACTTATGTACTCCTACCCCTTTGTACCCTTTCTATCATAATAAATGAGTTAGCTACAAAATAATAAGTCTATAGAGATAATACATCTGTAATCAATGAAAATATATTTTCAGAAGTTCTATTCACATTCATATATTTACCCATACACAACAATAATTATACACATACCACAAATTGTTCAATATAAGCCCAGGTTATTAATTGCAATTGTTTCTCTGTACCTCTGGAATATAATTTCTTTGAACATCTTTTTGAATTTGAATATGTTTAGACATTGCTTTAATTCATTATGTAGTTTATTCCACAATTTAGTGCCACTGACAGATAAACGGAAAGTTTTCCTTGTAGTTCTAAAACTGGGAGTCTTAAAATTTGACTTTCCCCTTAATTCGTAGCCCCCCTCTCTTTCAGAAAATCTTTTCTGTATATTGCCAGGCAATAAATTGTTTCTCGCCTTATTACTGCTGTTTGAAATTCGACTAGGTCAAGTAATTTTAATGCTTTAGACTGTGAAAATAGTGAATTGGTGTGTTCCAAATATCCAGTGTTATGAATTATTCTTATTGCTCTTTTTTGAAGTATAATTAACGATTTCAATGAATTTTGATATGTGTTTCCCCAAACCTCTACACAGTAATTTAAATACGGTAACACCATTGAACAATACAAAATGTGGAGTGATTTGTAGTCTAAAATGTGCTTTGCCAAGACTGAAATACTTCTAGACAGTTTTGTTTGGATATATTTTATGTGAGATTTCCAGCAAATCTTGTCATCTATAATCACTCCAAGGAATTTCATTTCGTATACTCTTTCTATATTGACACCTTCTATCTGTAACTGAACTTGATTGATTGATTTACGATTGCCAAATATCATGAATTTGGTTTTACTCACATTTAATGATAACTTATTCGTGTCAAACCACTGTTTTATTTTTCTGAATTCTGAAGTGATTATGTCCAGGAGTTGCTATAAATTCTGACCAGAACCAAAGATGTTTGTGTCGTCTGCAAATAATACAAATTTCAGTAATTCAGATACTTTACATATATCGTTTATATAGAGGATAAATAGTTTTGGTCCCAATACTGACCACTGGGGGACACCACACGCAATGCCCAAACATTCAGATGTATAATCTCCCAACTTCACAAATTGTTGCCTGTCTTTTAAATAACTGCTTAACCAATTCAACACTATCGCCCTAATCCCGAGCCGTTCCAATTTATTAATTGATATTTCATGATTAATGATGATTGTATCAAATGCTTTTTTCAAATCAATAAATACCCCAACTCCATATTTCTTTTTGTCTGTGGAATTTGTGATTTCTTCAATGAGATCAGTTAAAGCTAGTGATGTTGACCTATTTTTTCTGAATCCATATTGACTATCAGTAAGTAGTTTGTATTTATCTATGAATTTGTCCAATCTGTCATTGAAGAGTTTTTCTAGAATTTTTGAGAATTGAGGCAGTAAAGAGACCGGCCTGTAATTTGTGAAGTGGTGTTTATCTCCAGTTTTGTACAAAGGTATGACTTTTGCTGTTTTCATTTTAGTTGGAAATTTACCAGTTTGGAATGACAAATTAAAAATATGAGTTAATGGTTTTGAGATTACATTTTTTACTATCTTGATATCTATTTCATTACAATCAGTGGATGCTTTAGTTTTGCATTTTTTAGCAATGTCTATTATTTCTTTTTCTTCTACTGCTTTAAGAAACATTGGACATTGATTTCTTTCAGTAAGATCATTATATCTGTTATCGATTATCTGCAGAATAGGAATTTTCCCAGCTAAATCTGGTCCAACATTTACAAAATATTTATTAAAATTATTGACCATGTCCTCCATATTATTAATGTTCTTTTCATTACAAGTGAAATACTGGGGATAATTAGACTGTCTCGTGCCCTTTCTTATAATACTATTTAGTATATTCCATATACCCTTCATATTATTTTTATTATTATCTAATAGTTTACTATAGTATTCTCTCTTACAAGTTATCATAATCTTAATTAGCTTATTTTTATATTTTGATATATTTATGTTCTGCTTCTATAATTCTGTGTTTAATAAATTCTCTATAAAGTGTATTCTTTTTTTTACAGGCATTTTGTAATCCTTTTGAAATCCACGGTCTATCACTATATTTTTGTTTTCTGCAATATTTTTTTAATATTATTAGGAATTTATCATATACTTTATCAATATCTTTTTCCTGATATATTATTTCCCAGTCTTGTGAAAGCAGATCATCTTTCAGTGCAACCATAGACTCTTCTGTTCTGACCCGTCTGAATAGAGGTTTATTGTCCTTTTTAGATGTATAGTTACTGTTGTAAACTGTAAAAACTGGTAAGTGGTCACTGATGTCATTTATTAATAGTCCACTCACTGTATTGTTATCTATGTCAAAAAATATTATCAATTAATGTTGCACTGTGGGAAGTAATCCTTGCTGGGTCTGGTAATTTTGGGAAAAAAGCCCAGACTATACATTGTACTGATAAAGTCCTCTGTCATATTGTGCTTATTTTGATTTAGCAAATCAATGTTAAAATCACCACATATGAACATAACTTTCTGATTTGGTTTTGTATTTTTTTCCTCCATCCAATCCTCGAATAAATCAATATTAGAACCTGGTGATCTATAGATGCAACTTACAATAACATTTTTCTTTTTTTCCCTACAAACTCTATTGTAACACATTCGAGTAAATCATCCACCACTGTTGACATTTTTTCCACCACTTTGTAATTGAATTTCTGGTCAACATACAAAGCCACACCACCCCCATTCTTGTTCTCTCAGTTAATACAACACATTTCATATCCTTTCATTTCAAAATCTGAGCCCTTTTCACTGTTTATCCAAGTTTCCAATATAGCAATTATATTGAAAGGCTGTTTGAACTGATTTAAATAATGTTTAATGTTGTGAAAGTTAGCATATAGGCTTCTGCTGTTAAAGTGGATTATTGATAATTGTTTTTCGGTCTTAATTAAACTATTGAACTGTTCATTATTGTAATACCTCTCCGGGAACCATCACCTTATCGTGGTGGAGAGGTTTGTGTGTCCCTATGAACCTGAGGGCTGTGTTGTCTGGAGCTTTGTGCTCCTGGTAGGGTCTCCCAAGGCAAAGTGGTCTCAGGTGAGGGGCCAGACAAAGAATGGTTCAAAAAACCCTATGAGTGACCGAGGAAGAGATGGAGTGACCCTGCCCGGAGGAAGCCCGGGGCCCCCGTCTGGAGCCAGGCCCAGATGGAGGGCTCGTCAGCGAGTGTCTGGTGGCCGGGTTTGCCACGGAGCCCGGCCGGGCATAGCCCGAAAAAGCTACGTGGCATCCATCTCTCCATCCCATGGGCCCACCACCTGTGGGAGGAACCGCTGGGGTCAGGTGCGTTGCCACATGGGTGGCAGTGAAGGTCAGGGGCCTCGACGGACCAGACCCGGGCAGCAGACGCTGGCTCTGGGGACATGGAATGTCACCTCTCTGTGGGGGAAGGAGCCGGAACTGGTGCGGGAGGTGGAGCGCTACCGGTTAGATCTGGTGGGGCTTACCTCTATGCACAGTCTCGGTTCTGGAACCATACTCCTGGATAGGGGCTGGACTCTTTTCATCGCCGGAGTTGCCCAGGGTGTGAGGCGCCAGGCGGGTGTGGGGATACTCACAAGCCCCCGGCTGAGCGCCGCTACGTTGGAGTTTACCCCGGTGGACGAGAGGGTCGCCTCCCTATGCCTGCGGGTTGTGGGGGGGAAAACTGTTGTTTGTGCATATGCACCAAACAAGAGTTCGGAGTATTCGGCCTTCTTGGAGACCTTGAGTGGAGTCCTGTATGGGGCTCCAGTGGGGGACTCCATAGTTCTGCTGGGGGACTTCAACACGCACGTGGGCAATGATGGAGACACATGGAGAGGCGTGATTGGGAGGAACGGCCTCCCTGATCTAAACCAGAGTGGTTGTTTGTTGTTGGACTTCTGTGCTAGTCATGGATTGTCTATAACGAACACCATGTTCGAACATAGGGATGCTCATAAGTGTACTTGGTACCAGAGCACCCTAGGCCAAAGGTCAATGATCGATTTTATAATCGTTTCATCTGATCTGAGGCCGTATGTTTTGGACACTCGGGTGAAGAGAGGGGCAGAGCTGTCAACCGATCACCATCTGGTGGTGAGTTGGGTCAGGGGGTGGGGGAAGACTCTGGACAGACCTGGTAAGCCCAAACGGGTAGTGCGGGTAAATTGGGAACGTCTGGAGGAGGCCCCTGTCCGACAGACTTTCAACTCACACCATCGGCGGAGCTTTTCGTGCATCCCTGTGGAGGCTGGGGGCATTGAATGGTGGACAATGTTCAAAGTTTCCATTGCTGAAGCTGCGGCGAGGAGCTGTGGTCTTAGGTGCCTCAAGGGGCGGTAACCCACGAACACCGTGGTGGACACCGGTGGTCAGGGAAGCCGTCCGACTGAAGAAGGAGTCTTTCCGGGATATGTTATCCCAGAGGACTCCGGAGGCAGTTGCAAGGTACCGAAGGGCCTGAAGGGCTGCAGCCTCTGCCGTGAAAGAGGCAAAGCAGCGGGTGTGGGAGGGGTTCGGAGAAGACATGGAGAAGGACTTTCGGTCGGCACCAAGGTGCTTCTGGAAAACCGTTCGCCACCTCAGGAGGGGGAAGCGGGGAACCATCCAAGCTGTGTACAGTAAGGATGGGACGCTGTTGACCTCAGCTGTGGAGGTAATAGGGCGGTGGAAGGAGCACTTTGAGGAACTCCTAAATCCGACTAATACGCCCTCTATGGTAGAGGCAGAGCTGGAGGATGATGGGGGATTGTCGTCAATTTCCCTGGTGGAAGTTGCTGAGGTAGTTAAACAACTCCACAGTGGCAAAGCCCCAGGAATTGATGAGATCCGTCCAGAAATGCTTAAAGCTCTGGGTGTGGAGGGGTTGTCTTGGTTGACACGCCTCTTCAACATTGCGTGGAAGTCTGGGTCGGTGCCTAAGGAGTGGCAGACCGGGGTGGTGGTTCCCCTTTTTAAAAAGGGGGACCAGAGGGTGTGTGCCAATTATAGGGGTATCACACTTCTCAGCCTCCCTGGTAAAGTCTACTCCAAGGTGCTGGAAAGGAGGGTTCGGTCGATAGTCGAACCTCAGGTTGAAGAGTGCTTGTTTGCTACTGTTGATAGGTTAACAAACCCTCCAGTACCAGTAGCATCTGAATTTTTATCCACAAAGGCCTGCAATGATTTTGCCACCTTCTTCAATGACAAAATTCCTCTCCTGTTTAACATCTACATGCTTCCACTGGCTCAAATTATGGAAAACAAAAAAATAAGTTACCATAGTTATGCGGATGACACACAAATTTATATAACCTTATCGCCAGGGGACTATAGTCCAATACAATAACTGACTAAGTGCATTGAACAAATGAACGACTGGATGTGCCAGAACCTTCTTAAATTAAATGAAGAAAAAACTGAGGTGGTTGTTTTTGGAGCAAAAAAGGAACGATTAAAAGTCAGCACTCAGCTTCTAACGATAATGTTAACAACAGACAAAGCCAGAAATCTTGTTGTAGTCATGGACTCAGACCTGCATTTTAACAGCCACATTAAGACAATTACAAAGTCAGCCTATTACCACCTTAAAAATATATCAAGGGTTAAAGGACTTATGTCTCAGCAGGACTTGGAAAAACTTGTCCATGCTTTTATCTTCAGTAGACTTGACTACTCTAACGGTGTCTTTACAGGTCTCCCTAAAAAATCGATCAGACAGCTGCAGCTGATTCAGAACGCTGCTGCTCGAGTCCTCACTAAGGCCAAGAAAGTGGATCACATCACTCCAGTTCTGAAGTCTCTACACTGGCTTCCAGTGCCTCAAAGAATTGATTTCAAAATACTTTTGCTGGTTTATAAATCACTAAACGGTTTAGGGCCAAAATACATTTCTGATCTGCTAGTACACTATGAACCATCCAGACCTCTCAGGTCATCTGGAACAAGTCTGCTTGTTGTCCCCAGAGTCAGAACTAAACAGGGGGAAGCAGCGTTCAGTTTTTACGCTCCACATATCTGGAACAAACTCCCAGAAAACTGCAGGTCTGCCGCAACTCTCAGTTCTTTTAAATCAAGGCTGAAGACCTATCTTTTTGATGTTGCCTTTCTTTAAATAACTGTTCATTTCTTATACTGAAGTTGCATTGTTGACACAGTATGACAATCTATATAAGCATATAAAGAGAAATTCCTATTGTATCTGCTTTTATATATTTAACTGTTTTAATTGCTCTTCAATGTTTCATTTCTTATACTGCACTGTAACTTTTATTGTCGTATTTTATCTGTTTTAAATTTTTGAATCTGTCTTCATGTAAAGCACTTTGAATTGCCCTGTTGCTGAAATGTGCTATACAAATAAAGCTGCCTTGCCTTGCCTTGAGAGACCCACCTGTCTATCTATATCTAGGCTATATCCTACAGGCTAAGCAAAGCGTAGCAACACCACTGAACACTATCCGAACTAACGGTAATCCCAAACTAGCCTATCACGTCCGTCATTACCATATTACCTTATTACCTTACTCCCACAACTTTAGGCTACTCACTGTAACTTTGATGGCTTGTCGAAGATGAAGAAAGCAGGCATGACAAATAGAACATGTCCTTGTGTGTAGCCCAATACATCCACTGCTTTCACATCACATCCTAAATTAATTTGAGCCAATGTCTTAGGTTAGATTAGGCTACTCATCTGCCGGTTCATGCCCGGTGATCTCTGCTCTTCCGTCTCTTTATTAAGAAAGTCCACTGGATAAGCTAGGGCGAAGCGCACGTCAAGAGTGTGTAGCTGATGCCGAACATCTTTAAACCTCCTCCTTTTCTCCGCTGTTTCTCTCGTCATGTCGGGGAAAATGACAGTTTACAGTCTTTCCAGATAACCTCCTTCTTGTTTCTATACTCTTCTTAGCGGCCGCCAATACTCTCTCCTGTTCCAGGAAACTCAAAAAGCGAATGATAATCGGCCTGGATGAACGGCCTTCTTCAGGCATTGGTACAGGGGCTCTGTGCACTCGTAACTGTTCTCCAATTCGATACCAAGAGCTTCGGAGATTATCGTTTTCAAACATTCCGACAGTGTACCATTTTCCATCTTTTCTTTTAGTCCAATAAAAAAACACCATTAAAAAACACAATGCATCCTATTTGATATCCATCCATCCATCCATCCATCTTCGTCCCCTTATCCGGGGCCTCCAAGGCTACATCGACACTGCTACGTTTGCCTGCATAGTGTGGATACGAGGCCTAACCATAGCAAAAGATATGCGTTTTTAAGAAAAAAACTATTAGAGTGCATATAGTCCAAGAAAGACAAAAGTTTTACAGCAGCACTGAGCATGTTCCTGCTATCAAAGAGAGCTTTACAGTGACGATATGATCACCTACCTCAGGATCCAGGAACGTAAAACAACAACAATGAGGATGAGGCTCAGCTAAGGTAAGAACAATGAGGCTAAGAACAACAATTAGAGTATAAGAATTACATAAACATTTAAATATTTTTTTATAACAATATGCTCAATTATGTTATTTAAATACGTAGGAAGGAAGCAGGAACGTAAGACGGATCCAGGAACGTAAAATAACACCGATGAGGCTAAGAGGTTGAGGCTCAGCTAAGGTAAGAATAATGAGGCTAAGAACAACAATGTTAAAAAAAAAGTATAAGAGACATTTTGCGTGTTAGGCGAATGTACTATGGACACTTCGATAGGCCTAGCCACAATTTCACGACAGGGAGTTTTTCATGCAGGTTATTGAGATTTTCACTCAGCAGAGTTTGATTGTGCAAAGTAAACACGAACAAAGAAGTGTGTTTCCGCCCAGTTTCGACTGGGGACCTTTCACGTGTTAGGCGAACATGATAACCACTACACTACGGAAACTGATGAAAAGGGTTTTTTAGCATGTTCTTGGGGAAATGCACCAATAACATTTTACTGCAAATGTTCAAAATGCCGTTTCACATGTTTATTTTTGACACATAGATATGTTAAACAGGATTCAGTCATAGCTGCTCTGTCATGGATATGAGTGACAGTGAATATGTAGTGAATCTAAATGTTTCTACATATATTCACTGTAGCCTAAATGCTGGAATGGCGCCACCTAGCGAGTGCCGTGACAAATCTATGGGTTGGGAGATATATCTATCAGCTGCTAATTATTTACCAAGGCTACATCAACACTACTACGTTTGCAGGCGTAGTGTGGATACTAGGCATAACCATGGGAAAAGATATGTGTTTTTAAGAAAAAAAACTATTAGAGTGCATATAGTCCAAGAAAGACAAAAGTTTTACAGCAGCACTGAGCATGTTCCTGCTATCAAAGAGAACTTTACAGTGATGATATGATCACCTACCTCAGGATCCAGGAACGTAAAACAACAACGAGACTAAAAGGTTGAGGCAAAGCTAAGGTAAGAACAATGAGGCTAAGAACAACAATTAGAGTATAAGAATTACATAAACATTGAAATATTTCTTTATTAAAATATGCTCAATTATGTTATTTAAATACATAGGAAGGAAGCAGGAACGTAAGACGGATCCAGTAAATTAAAACAACAACAATGAAGCTAAGAGGTTGAGGATCAGCTACGGTAAGAACAATGAGGCTAAGAACAACAATGTTAAAAAAAAAGTATAAGAGACATTTTGCGTGTTAGGCGAATGTACTATGGACACTTCGATAGGCCTAGCCACAATTTCACGACAGGGAGTTTTTCATGCAGGTTATTGAGATTTTCACTCAGCAGAGTTTGATTGTGCAAAGTAAACACGAACAAAGAAGTGTGTTTCCGCCCAGTTTCGACTGGGGACCTTTCACGTGTTAGGCGAACATGATAACCACTACACTACGGAAACTGATGAAAAGGGTTTTTTAGCATGTTCTTGGGGAAATGCACCAATAACATTTTACTGCAAATGTTCAAAATGCCGTTTCACATGTTTATTTTTGACACATAGATATGTTAAACAGGATTCAGTCATAGCTGCTCTGTCATGGATATGAGTGACAGTGAATATGTAGTGAATCTAAATGTTTCTACATATATTCACTGTAGCCTAAATGCTGGAATGGCGCCACCTAGCGAGTGCCGTGACAAATCTATGGGTTGGGAGATATATCTATCAGCTGCTAATTATTTACCAAGGCTACATCAACACTACTACGTTTGCAGGCGTAGTGTGGATACTAGGCATAACCATGGGAAAAGATATGTGTTTTTAAGAAAAAAAACTATTAGAGTGCATATAGTCCAAGAAAGACAAAAGTTTTACAGCAGCACTGAGCATGTTCCTGCTATCAAAGAGAACTTTACAGTGATGATATGATCACCTACCTCAGGATCCAGGAACGTAAAACAACAACGAGACTAAAAGGTTGAGGCAAAGCTAAGGTAAGAACAATGAGGCTAAGAACAACAATTAGAGTATAAGAATTACATAAACATTGAAATATTTCTTTATTAAAATATGCTCAATTATGTTATTTAAATACATAGGAAGGAAGCAGGAACGTAAGACGGATCCAGTAAATTAAAACAACAACAATGAAGCTAAGAGGTTGAGGATCAGCTACGGTAAGAACAATGAGGCTAAGAAAAACAATGAGAGTATAAGAATATACATAAACATTGAAATACTTTTTTATTGAAATATGCTCAATTATGTTATTTAAATACTGAAAAGAATTTGGAGAAAGAACAACAATGGCGAAAAGTAAGCCCAGGGATTTATTTGCTTGGACCAACCAGGATGTGGAACTGCTACTGAAAGGCATGTAAGCTTACCTAACCGATGAAACTGACTGACGTGGGTGTCTGCATTCGTTTCCAAAGTTCTCCGGTTCTGCCTGTACAGACTACAACGCAACCCTGCAGTTTTCAAACTTAAATGAGGTGAGAAACGTTTCCAAATGTCTTTGTGTAAGGGTCGCGGAAATGCCGGAGTCGTGTGGATACAAGGCCTAAACATAGCAAAAGATATGCTTTTTTAAGGAAAACAGTATTAAAGTGGATATAGTCCAAGAAAGACAAAAGTTTTACAGCAGCATTGAGCATGTTCCTGCTATCAAAGAGAGCTTTACAATGACGATATGATCACCTACCTCAGGATCCAGGAACGTAAAACAACCACACTGAGGGTAAGAGGTTGAGGCTCAGCTCAATTCAATTCAATTCAATTCAATTCAATTTTATTTATAGTATCAAATCATAACAAGAGTTATCTCGAGACACTTTACAGATAGAGTAGGTCTAGACCACACTCTATAAAGCCCCAACAATTCCAATAGTTCCCCCAAGAGCAAGCATTAGCAGTGGCTATTGCGACAGTGGCGAGGAAAAACTCCCTTTTAGGAAGAAACCTCGGCAGACCCAGACTCTTGGTGGGCGGTGTCTGACGGTTGGGGTTATGACGGTACAGGATGTAGCGTGGCACAGCAGAGCATGGGTGGACGCGGTGGACGCAGCAGGACGTAGCCGGGCATTGCAGGGAATCGCAGAGCGTAGCACGGTGTAGCAGGTCCATAGCCACAGCTGCACCCAAGACCCAGGTCTTGGTGTCGCCCTAATCCGAGGCGATGTTCTGGGCAAAGAAGAAACATAAGGACTCCGGGGAGTAAACTCCCCAGAGCTAGGTGAGTAACAAGCACTTCTGAGACAGGATGTGCATAAAAGGAAACAAAAGAAAAGAGCGTTTCATAAGAAGGAACTTCCTCGGCAGTCTAGAATTATAACAGCATAACTAGGAGAGGCACTATATTATTGATTATACGATAGGTAAATCTGATGACTGTAAAGAGAAGCAGAGAGAAGCAGGGGTGCTGTGTCTGCAGCTATACACCCTGCCCCACCGGTCTAGGCGTTCACTGCAACTCCTCACTCCCTAACTATAAGCTTTATCAAAGAGGAGAGTTTTCAGTTTAGTCTTAAATGTAGCGACGGTGTCTGCCCCCCGAACCCAGATTGGGAGCTGGTTCCACAGGAGAGGAGCCTGATAGCTGAAGGCTCTGCCTCCCATTCTACTTTTAGAGACTCTAGGAACCACAAGTAACTCTGCATTCTGGGAGCGTAGTGCTCTAGTGGGACAATAAGGTACTAAGAGGTCCTCAAGATATGAAGGAGCTTGACCATTTAGAGCTTTATAGGTCAGAAGAAGGATTTTAAATTCAATCCTGGATTTTACAGGAAGCCAATGGAGAGAAGCTAATACAGGAGAAATATGATCTCTTTTCTTAGTTCTTGTCAGAACACGCGCTGCAGCATTCTGGATCAGCTGGAGAGTCCTAAGGGACTTATTTGAGCATCCTGATAATAAGCAATTACAGTAGTCCAGCCTGGAAGTAACGAATGCATGGACTAGTTTTTCTGCATCGTTTTGAGATAGGATGTTCCTAATTTTAGCAATGTTACGAAGGTGAAAAAAGGCTGTTCTAGAGGTTTGTTTTAGATGGGCGTTAAAGGATAGATCCTGATCAAAAATAACTCCTAGATTTCTGACAGTAGTACTGGAGGCCAGGGCAATGCCATCCAGAGTAATTATATCTTCGGCTAATGAGGTTCGTAGGTGTTTCGGGCCCAGCACAATAACTTCGGTTTTGTTTGAGTTTAACATCAGGAAATTGTAGGCCATCCATGATTTTATATCTTTAATGCAAGCTTGAAGTTTAGCTAGCTGGCTGGTTTCGTCTGGCTTGATTGACAGATATAATTGGGTGTCATCCGCATAACAGTGAAAGTTAATTGAGTGTTTCCTAATAATATTGCCTAGAAGAAGCATATATAAGGAGAATAGAATTGGTCCAAGCACTGAGCCTTGAGGAACGCCATGGTTAATTTTAGCGTAATTGGAGGGTTTATTGTTAACATTAACAAATTGCGATCGATTAGAGAAGTAGGACTTAAACCAGTTTAGTGCGATTCCTTTAATGCCAACTAAATGTTCCAGTCTCTGTACGAGGATGGTATGGTCAACAGTATCGAATGCAGCACTAAGATCTAATAAGACAAGTACGGAGACAAGTCCTTTGTCTGAAGCAGTTAGAAGGTCGTTAGTAATTTTCACCAGTGCCGTCTCTGTGCTATGATGCTTTCTAAATCCTGACTGAAAGTCCTCAAATAAGCTATTGCTATGTAGAAAATCACATAACTGATTAGCGACTACTTTCTCAAGGATCTTGGAGAGAAAGGGAAGGTTAGATATAGGTCTATAGTTGGCTAAGACCTCAGGATCGAGGGTGGGTTTTTTCAGTAGAGGTTTTATCACAGCTACTTTAAATGACTGCGGTACATAACCTGTCAATAAAGACATATTTATCATATCTAGCAATGAAGTGTTAACCACGGGTAACGCTTCTTTAAGTAGCCTCGTTGGGATGGGGTCCAAGAGACAGGTAGATGGCTTTGCTGAAGAGACCTTTAGCATTAATTGTTGAGGGTTTATAGGATAAAAGCAATCTAAGTATATGTCAGGTTTAGTCGTTCTTTCTAGCAGTCTGTCAGTTAAAGGTGACCCATTAGAGGTTGGGGGCAAGAGGTGATGAATAGTATCTCTAATTGTTATAATTTTATCGTTAAAGAAACTCATGAAGTCATCACTACTCAGAGCTATAGGAATAGATGGCTCAACAGAGCTGTGGCTATCTGTCAGCCTGGCTACAGTGCTGAAAAGAAACCTTGGGTTGTTCTTATTTTCTTCTATTAGTGATGAATAGTAGTCTGATCTGGCCTTTCTTAGGGTCTTCCTATAGGTTTTCAGACTGTCTTGCCAGTCTAAACGAGATTCTTCCAGTTTGGTGGAACGCCATTTACTTTCAAGTTTGCGCGAGATTTGCTTTAATTTTACGAGTTTGGGAGTTATACCAAGGTGCTAGTTTCCTTTGCTTCATCGTCTTCTTTTTAAGGGGAGCAACAAAGTCTAAAGTAGTCTGTAGGCAGGCCGTAGCACCGTCTACGAAATTATCAATTTGAGAGGGACTAAAGTTTACATAAAGATCCTCTGTTATATTACGGCACGGTAATGAGTTTAGTGCTGTTGGAATATCTTCTTTGAATTTAGCTATAGCACTGTCAGATAGGCTTCTAGCGTAGAAGCTTTTATCTAATTTCGTATAGTCGGGTAGTAAGAATTCGAAAGTTATTAAGAAGTGGTCTGATTATAAAGGATTTTGCGGGAATACTATTACGTCTTCAATTTTGATGCCATATGCCAGCACAAGGTCGAGGGTGTGGTTAAAACAGTGCGTGGCCTCATGCACACTCTGACTGAAACCAATTGAATCTAGTAGTGAGTTGAAAGCAGTACTAATGGATATTAAAATCACCTACAATAAGTGCTTTGTCTGATTTTAGGACTACACATGATAAAAACTCTGAGAATTCCGATAAAAATTCAGAATATGGACCTGGTGCTCGGTAGACAACAACAAATATAATAGGCTGTACTGTTTTCCATGTTGGATGCTGAAGATTAAGAACGAGATTTTCAAAAGAGTTATAATTTAGTTTAGGTTCAGGATTAATTAACAGGTTTGAGTCAAATATGGCTGCAACTCCCCCTCCTCTGCCTGAGCCTCTAGGAATTTGAGTATTAATATGAGTGGGAGGAGTGGCTTCATTTAGACTGACATACTCTTCATGGCCCAGCCATGTTTCAGTTAGACAGAATAGATCAATTTGATTATCGGATATCAATTCGTTTACTAGTATTGCTTTAGAAGACAGAGATCTGATATTTAGTAGACCGCATCTAATTTTCCTATCCTGTTCTATCATTGCAGTGGTAGTTGTAATTCCAATTAGGTTGTTAAGTATTGCCCCTCTTTTGGTTACCTGTGATTTAACTGATCTGAGTCGAGTTACAGACACTGTCTCGTTTTTTGGGGCAGGTTGTGGCTGACGTGAACTGGATGCTAAATTGACTATGTTTGCAGTCAACTTCTTATTACTTAGGGGATTCAACACTTTGTATGGTCTATTGTTGATTATAACTGGAATAGTACTAGTACTACATGTTACCCTGCAGAAAACATTTTCAGATTCATTCACTTGTAAAGTGCCATTAGGATCAATACCTGGGGGGCATGAATCTGTGATATTTTCAACAGAATGTCAATACTTAACTTTCAGTGTGGTCGTTATGTTGTCAGATAGCAGCCTGGCTCCATGTCGGTTTGGGTGGAGACCATCATGTTTCAGCAGGCTGGGCCTCTCCCAGAACAACTTGGAGTTAAGCTAAGGTAAGAACAATGAGGCTAAGAACAACAATTAGAGTATAAGAATTACATAAACATTTAAATATTTTTATATTACAATATGCTCAATTATGTTATTTAAATACGTAGGAAGGAAGCAGGAACGTAAGACAGATCCAGGAACGTAAAACAACAACAATGAGGCTAAGAGGTTGAGGCTCAGCTACGGTAAGAACAATGAGGCTAAGAACAACAATGAGAGTATAAGAATTTACATAAATATTGAAATATTTTTTCATTAAAATATGCTCAGTTATGTTATTTAAATACTGATAAGAATTTTGAGAAAGAACAACAATGGCGAAAAGTAAGCCCAGGGATTTACTTGCTTGGACCAACCATGAGGTGGAACTGCTACTGAAAGGCATGTAAGCTTACCTAACCGATGAAACTGACTGACGTGGGTGTCTGCATTCATTTCCAAAGTTCTCCGGTTCTGCCTGTACAGACTACAACGCAACCCTGCAGTTTTCAAACTTAAACGGGGTGAGCAACGTTTCCAAATGTCTTTGTGTAAGGGTCGCGGAAATGCCGGAGTCGTGTGGATACAAGGCCTAAACATAGCAAAAGATATGCTTTTTTAAGGAAAACAGTATTAAAGTGGATATAGTCCAAGAAAGACAAAAGTTTTACAGTTCTTAGGAAGGAAGGAAGGAAGGAAGGAAGGAAGCAGGAATGTAAGACAGATCCAGGAACGTAAAACAACAACAATGAGGCTAAGAGGTTGAGGCTCAGCTAAGGTAAGAACAATGAGGCTAAGAACAACAATGAGAGTATAAGAGACATTTTGTGTGTTAGGCAAGTAATTGAGATTTTAACTCAGCAGAGTTTGATTGTGCGAAGTAAACACAAACAAAGAAATGTGTTTCCACCCAGTTTCGAACAGGGGACCTTTCGCGTGTGAGGTGAACGTGATAACCACTACACTATGGAAACTGATGGAAAGGGTTTTTTAGCATGTTCGTGGGGAAAGGCACCAATCACATTTCACTGCAAATGTTCAAAATGCCGTTTGACATGTTTATTTTTGACACATAGATATGTTAAACAGGATTCAGTCATAGCTGCTCTGTCATGGATATGAGTGACAGTGAATATGTAGTAAATCTAAATGTTTCTACATATATTCACTGTAGCCTAAATGCTGGAATGGCGCCACCTAGCGAGTGCCATGCCAAATCTAGGGTTTGGGCAGTCCTCGTTAGTATAGTGGACAGTATCTCCGCCTGTCACGCGGAAGACCGGGGTTCGATTCCCCGACGGGGAGATTTATCTATCAGCTGCTAATTATTTACCAAGGCTACATCGACACTAGTACGTTTGCCGGCGTAGTGTGGATACGAGGCCTAACCATAGCAAAAGATATGCGTTTTTAAGAAAAAAAACTATTAGAGTCCATATAGTCCAAGAAAGACAAAAGTTTTACAGCAGCACTGAGCATGTTCCTGCTATCAAAGAGAGCTTTACAGTGACGATATGATCACCTACCTCAGGATCCAGGAACGTATGAAGGAAGGAGGAACGTAAGACAGATCCAGGACCTTAAAACAACAACAATGAGGCTAAAAGGTTGAGGCTCAGCTAAGGTAAGAACAATGAGGCTAAGAACAACAATGAGAGTCTAAGAATATACATAAACATTGAAATATTTTTTTATTAAAATATGCTCAATTATGTTATTTAAATACTGAAAAGAATTTGGAGAAAGAACAACAATGGCGAAAAGTAAGCCCAGGGATTTATTTGCTTGGACCAACCATGAGGTGGAACTGCTACTGAAAGGCATGTAAGCTTACCTAACCGATGAAACTGACTGACGTGGGTGTCTGCATTCGTTTCCAAATTTCTCCGGTTCTGCCTGTACAAACTACAACGCATCCCTGCCGTTTTCAAACTTAAACGGGGTGAGCAATGTTTCCAAATGTCTTTGTGTAAGGGTCGCGGAAATGCTGGAGTAGTGTGGATACAAGGCCTAAACATAGTAAAAGATATGCTTTTTTAAGGAAAACAGTATTAAAGTGGATATAGTCCATGAAAGACAAAAGTTTTACAGCAGCATTGAGCATGTTCCTGCTATCAAAGAGAGCTTTACAATGACGATATGATCACCTACCTCAGGATCCAGGAACTTAAAACAACAACAATGAGGCTAAGAGGTGGAGGCTCAGCTAAGGTAAGAACAATGAGGCTAAGATCAACAATGAGAGTATAAGAGACATTTTGTGTGTTAGGCGAATGTACTATGGACACTTCGGTAGGCCTAGCCACAATTTCACGACAGGGAGATTTCCATGCAAGTAATTGAGATTTTAACTCAGCAGAGTTTGATTGTGCGAAGTAAACACAAACAAAGAAATGTGTTTCCACCCAGTTTCGAACTGGGGACCTTTCGCGTGTGAGGCGAACGTGATAACCACTACACTATGGAAACTGATGGAAAGGGTTATTTAGCATGTTCGTGGGGAAATGCACCAATCACATTTCACTGCAAATGTTCAAAATGCCGTTTGACATGTTTATTTTTGACACATAGATATGTTAAACAGGATTCAGTCATAGCTGCTCTGTCATGGATATGAGTGACAGTGAATATGTAGTAAATCTAAATGTTTCTACATATATTCACTGTAGCCTAAATGCTGGAATGGCGCCACCTAGCGAGTGCCATGCCAAATATAGGGTTTGGGCAGTCCTCGTTAGTATAGTGGACAGTATCTCCGCCTGTCACGCGGAAAACCGGGGTTCGATTCCCCGACGGGGAGATTTATCTATCAGCTGCTAATTATTTACCAAGGCTACATCGACACTAGTACGTTTGCCGGCGTAGTGTGGATACGAGGCCTAACCATAGCAAAAGATATGCGTTTTTAAGAAAAAAAACTATTAGAGTCCATATAGTCCAAGAAAGACAAAAGTTTTACAGCAGCACTGAGCATGTTCCTGCTATCAAAGAGAGCTTTACAGTGACGATATGATCACCTACCTCAGGATCCAGGAACGTATGAAGGAAGGAGGAACGTAAGACAGATCCAGGACCTTAAAACAACAACAATGAGGCTAAAAGGTTGAGGCTCAGCTAAGGTAAGAACAATGAGGCTAAGAACAACAATGAGAGTCTAAGAATATACATAAACATTGAAATATTTTTTTATTAAAATATGCTCAATTATGTTATTTAAATACTGAAAAGAATTTGGAGAAAGAACAACAATGGCGAAAAGTAAGCCCAGGGATTTATTTGCTTGGACCAACCATGAGGTGGAACTGCTACTGAAAGGCATGTACCTAACCGATGAAACTGACTGACGTGGGTGTCTGCATTCGTTTCCAAATTTCTCCGGTTCTGCCTGTACAAACTACAACGCATCCCTGCCGTTTTCAAACTTAAACGGGGTGAGCAATGTTTCCAAATGTCTTTGTGTAAGGGTCGCGGAAATGCCAGAGTAGTGTGGATACAAGGCCTAAACATAGCAAAAGATATGCTTTTTTAAGGAAAACAGTATTAAAGTGGATATAGTCCATGAAAGACAAAAGTTTTACAGCAGCATTGAGCATGTTCCTGCTATCAAAGAGAGCTTTACAGTGACGATATGATCACCTACCTCAGGATCCAGGAACGTAGGAAGGAAGGAGGAACGTAAGACAGATCCAGGACCTTAAAACAACAACGAGGCTAAGAGGTTGAGGCTCATCTAAGGTAAGCACAATGAGGCTAAGAACAACAATTAGCTAATAAGAATTACATAAACATTTTAATTTTTTTTTTTATTACAATATGCTCAATTATGTTATTCAAATACGTAGGAAGGAAGCAGGAACGTAAGACGGATCCAGGAACGTAAAACAACAACAATAAGGCTAAGAGGTTGAGGCTTAGCTAAGGTAAGAACAATAAGGCTAAGAACAACAATGAGAGTATAAGAATTACATAAACATTTTAATTTTTTTTTATTACAATATGCTCAATTATGTTATTTAAATACGTTGGAAGGAAGCAGGAACGTAAGACGGATCCAGGAACGTAAAACAACAACAATAAGGCTAAGAGGTTGAGGCTTAGCTAAGGTAAGAACAATAAGGCTAAGAACAACAATGAGAGTATAAGAATATACATAAACATTGAAATATTTTTTTATTAAAATATGCTCACTTATGCTATCTAAATACTGATAAGAATTTGGAGAAAGAACAACAATGGCGAAAAGTAAGCCCAGGGATTTATTTGCTTGGACCAACCATGAGGTGGAACTGCTACTGAAAGGCATGTAAGCTTTCCTAACTGATGAAACTGACTGACGTGGGTGTCTGCATTCGTTTCCAAAGTTCTCCGGTTCTGCCTGTACAGACTACAACGCAACCCTGCAGTTTTCAAACTTAAACGGGGTGATCAATGTTTCCAAATGTCTTTGTGAAATGGTCGCGGAAATGCCGGAGTCGTGTGGATACAAGGCCTAAACATTGCAAAAGATATGCTTTTTTAAGGAAAACAGTATTAAAGTGGATATAGTCCAAGAAAGACAAAAGTTTTACAGCAGCATTGAGCATGTTCCTGCTATCAAAGAGAGCTTTACAATGACGATATGATCACCTACCTCAGGATCCAGGAACGTAAAACAACAACAATGAGGTTGAGGCTCAGCTAAGGTAAGAACAATGAGGCTAAGAACAACAATTAGAGTATAAGAATTACATAAACATTTAAATATTTTTTATTACAATATGCTCAATTATGTTATTTAAATACGTAGGAAGGAAGCAGGAACGTAAGACAGATCCAGGAACGTAAAACAACAACAATAAGGCTAAGAGGTTGAGGCTCAGCTAAGGTAAGAACAATAAAGCTAAGAACAACAATGAGAGTATAAGAATATACATAAACATTGAAATATTTTTTTACTAAAATATGCTCACTTATGTTATCTAAATACTGATAAGAAATTTGAGAAAGAACAACAATGGCGAAAAGTAAGCCCAGGGATTTACTTGCTTGGACCAACCATGAGGTGGAACTGCTACTGAAAGGCATGGAAGCTTTCCTAACCGATGAAACTGACTGACGTGGGTGTCTGCATTCGTTTCCAAAGTTCTCCGGTTCTGCCTGTACAGACTACAACGCAACCCTGCAGTTTTCAAACTTAAACGGGGTGAGCAATGTTTCCAAATGTCTTTGTGTAAGGGTCGCGGAAATGCCGGAGTCGTGTGGATACAAGGCCTAAACATAGCAAAAGATATGCTTTTTTAAGGAAAACAGTATTAAAGTGGATATAGTCCAAGAAAGACAAAAGTTTTACAGCAGCATTGAGCATGTCCCTGCTATCAAAAGAGCTTTACAATGACTATATGATCACCTACCTCAGGATCCAGGAACGTAAAACAACAACAATGAGGCTAAGAGGTTGAGGCTCAGCTAAGGTAAGAACAATGAGGCTAAGAACAACAATTAGACTATAAGAATTACATAAACATTTAAATATTTTTATTTTACAATATGCTCAATTATTTTATTTAAATACGTAGGAAGGAAGCAGGAACGCAAGACAGATCCAGGAATGTAAAACAACAACAATGAGGCTAAGCGGTTGAGGCTCAGCTAAGGTAAGAACAATAAGGCTAAGAACAACAATGAGAGTATAAGAATATACATAAACATTGAAATATTTTTTTATTAAAATATGCTCAATTATGTTATTTAAATACTGATAAGAATTTGGAGAAAGAACAACAATGGCGAAAAGTCAGCCCAGGGATTTATTTGCTTGGACCAACCATGAGGTGGAACTGCTACTGAAAGGCATGTAAGCTTACCTAACCGATGAAACTGACTGACGTGGGTGTCTGCATTCATTTCCAAAGTTCTCCGGTTCTGCCTGTACAGACTACAACGCAACCCTGCAGTTTTCAAACTTAAACGGGGTGAGCAATGTTTCCAAATGTCTTTGTGTAAGGGTCGCGGAAATGCCGGAGTCGTGTGGATACAAGGCGTAAACATAGCAAAAGATATGCTTTTTTAAGGAAAACAGTATTAAAGTGGATATAGTCCACGAAAGACAAACGTTTTACAGTTCTTAGGAAGGAAGGAAGGAAGGAAGGACGGAAGGAAGGAAGGAAGGAAGCAGGAATGTAAGAAAGATCCAGGAACGTAAAACAACAACAATGAGGATAAGAGGTTGAGGCTCAGCTATGGTAAGAACAATGAGGCTAAGAACAACAATGAGAGTATAAGAGACATTTTGCGTGTTAGGTGAATGTACTATGCACACTTCGGTAGGCCTAGCCACAATTTCACGACAGGGAGTTTTCCATTCAAGTAATTGAGATTTTAACTCAGCAGAGTTTGATTGTGCGAAGTAAACACAAACAAAGAAATGTGTTTCCTCCCAGTTTCAAACAGGGAACCTTTCACGTGTGAGGCGAACGTGATAAACACTACACTACGGAAACTGATGAAAAGGGTTCTTTAGCATGTTCGTGGGGAAATGCACCACTCACATTTTACTGTAAATGTTCACAATGCCGTTTAACATGTTTATTTTTGACACGTAGATATGTTAAACAGGATTCAGTCATAGCTGCTCTGTCATGGATATGAGTGACAGTGAATTTGTAGTAAATCTAAATGTTTCTACATATATTCACTGTAGCCTAAATGCTGGAATGGCGCCACCTAGCGAGTGCCAAGCCAAATCTAGGGTTTGGGCAGACCTCGTTAGTATAGTGGACAGTATCTCCGCCTGTTACGCTTAAGACCGGGGTCCGATTCCCCCACGGGGAGATTTATCTATCAGCTGCTAATTATTTACCAAGGCTACATCGACACTACTACGTTTGCCGGCGTAGTGTGAATACGAGACCTAACCATAGCAAAAGATATGCGTTTTTAAGAAAAAAACTATTAGAGTCCATATAGTCCAAGAAAGACAAAAGTTTTACAGCAGCACTGAGCATGTTCCTGCTATCAAAGAGAACTTTACAGTGATGATATGATCACCTACCTCAGGATCCAGGAACGTAGGAAGGAATTAGGAACGTAAGACAGATCCAGGACCTTAAAACAACAACGAGGCTTAGAGGTTGAGGCTCATCTAAGGTAAGCACAATGAGGCTAAGAACAACAATTAGCTAATAAGAATTACATAAACATTTTAATTTTTTTTTATTACAATATGCTCAATTATGTTATTTAAATACGTAGGAAGGAAGCAGGAACGTAAGACCGATCCAGGAACGTAAAACAACAACAATAAGGCTAAGAGGTTGAGGCTTAGCTAAGGTAAGAACAATAAGGCTAAGAACAACAATGAGAGTATAAGAATATACATAAACATTGAAATATTTTTTTATTAAAATATGCTCACTTATGCTATCTAAATACTGATAAGAATTTGGAGAAAGAACAACAATGGCGAAAAGTAAGCCCAGGGATTTATTTGCTTGGACCAACCATGAGGTGGAACTGCTACTGAAAGGCATGTAAGCTTACCTAACTGATGAAACTGACTGACGTGGGTGTCTGCATTCGTTTCCGAAGTTCTCCGGTTCTGCCTGTACAGACTACAACGCAACCCTGCAGTTTTCAAACTTAAACGGGGTGATCAATGTTTCCAAATGTCTTTGTGTAATGGTCGCGGAAATGCCGGAGTCGTGTGGATACAAGGCCTAAACATTGCAAAAGATATGCTTTTTTAAGGAAAACAGTATTTTAAAGTGGATATAGTCCAAGAAAGACAAAAGTTTTACAGCAGCATTGAGCATGTTCCTGCTATCAAAGAGAGCTTTACAATGACGATATGATCACCTACCTCAGGATCCAGGAACGTAAAACAACAACAATGAGGCTAAGAGGTTGAGGCTCAGCTAAGGTAAGAACAATGAGGCTAAGAACAACAATTAGACTATAAGAATTACATAAACATTTAAATATTTTTATTTTACAATATGCTCAATTATGTTATTCAAATACGTAGGAAGGAAGCAGGAACGTAAGACGGATACAGGAACGTAAAACAACAACAATAAGGCTAAGAGGTTGAGGCTTAGCTAAGGTAAGAACAATAAGGCTAAGAACAACAATGAGAGTATAAGAATTACATAAACATTTTAATTTTTTTTTATTACAATATGCTCAATTATGTTATTTAAATACGTAGGAAGGAAGCAGGAACGTAAGACGGATCCAGGAACGTAAAACAACAACAATAAGGCTAAGAGGTTGAGGCTTAGCTAAGGTAAGAACAATAAGGCTAAGAACAACAATGAGAGTATAAGAATATACATAAACATTGAAATATTTTTTTATTAAAATATGCTCACTTATGCTATCTAAATACTGATAAGAATTTGGAGAAAGAACAACAATGGCGAAAAGTAAGCCCAGGGATTTATTTGCTTGGACCAACCATGAGGTGGAACTGCTACTGAAAGGCATGTAAGCTTTCCTAACTGATGAAACTGACTGACGTGGGTGTCTGCATTCGTTTCCAAAGTTCTCCGGTTCTGCCTGTACAGACTACAACGCAACCCTGCAGTTTTCAAACTTAAACGGGGTGATCAATGTTTCCAAATGTCTTTGTGAAATGGTCGCGGAAATGCCGGAGTCGTGTGGATACAAGGCCTAAACATTGCAAAAGATATGCTTTTTTAAGGAAAACAGTATTAAAGTGGATATAGTCCAAGAAAGACAAAAGTTTTACAGCAGCATTGAGCATGTTCCTGCTATCAAAGAGAGCTTTACAATGACGATATGATCACCTACCTCAGGATCCAGGAACGTAAAACAACAACAATGAGGTTGAGGCTCAGCTAAGGTAAGAACAATGAGGCTAAGAACAACAATTAGAGTATAAGAATTACATAAACATTTAAATATTTTTTATTACAATATGCTCAATTATGTTATTTAAATACGTAGGAAGGAAGCAGGAACGTAAGACAGATCCAGGAACGTAAAACAACAACAATAAGGCTAAGAGGTTGAGGCTCAGCTAAGGTAAGAACAATAAAGCTAAGAACAACAATGAGAGTATAAGAATATACATAAACATTGAAATATTTTTTTACTAAAATATGCTCACTTATGTTATCTAAATACTGATAAGAAATTTGAGAAAGAACAACAATGGCGAAAAGTAAGCCCAGGGATTTACTTGCTTGGACCAACCATGAGGTGGAACTGCTACTGAAAGGCATGGAAGCTTTCCTAACCGATGAAACTGACTGACGTGGGTGTCTGCATTCGTTTCCAAAGTTCTCCGGTTCTGCCTGTACAGACTACAACGCAACCCTGCAGTTTTCAAACTTAAACGGGGTGATCAATGTTTCCAAATGTCTTTGTGAAATGGTCGCGGAAATGCCGGAGTCGTGTGGATACAAGGCCTAAACATTGCAAAAGATATGCTTTTTTAAGGAAAACAGTATTAAAGTGGATATAGTCCAAGAAAGACAAAAGTTTTACAGCAGCATTGAGCATGTTCCTGCTATCAAAGAGAGCTTTACAATGACGATATGATCACCTACCTCAGGATCCAGGAACGTAAAACAACAACAATGAGGTTGAGGCTCAGCTAAGGTAAGAACAATGAGGCTAAGAACAACAATTAGAGTATAAGAATTACATAAACATTTAAATATTTTTTATTACAATATGCTCAATTATGTTATTTAAATACGTAGGAAGGAAGCAGGAACGTAAGACAGATCCAGGAACGTAAAACAACAACAATAAGGCTAAGAGGTTGAGGCTCAGCTAAGGTAAGAACAATAAAGCTAAGAACAACAATGAGAGTATAAGAATATACATAAACATTGAAATATTTTTTTACTAAAATATGCTCACTTATGTTATCTAAATACTGATAAGAAATTTGAGAAAGAACAACAATGGCGAAAAGTAAGCCCAGGGATTTACTTGCTTGGACCAACCATGAGGTGGAACTGCTACTGAAAGGCATGGAAGCTTTCCTAACCGATGAAACTGACTGACGTGGGTGTCTGCATTCGTTTCCAAAGTTCTCCGGTTCTGCCTGTACAGACTACAACGCAACCCTGCAGTTTTCAAACTTAAACGGGGTGAGCAATGTTTCCAAATGTCTTTGTGTAAGGGTCGCGGAAATGCCGGAGTCGTGTGGATACAAGGCCTAAACATAGCAAAAGATATGCTTTTTTAAGGAAAACAGTATTAAAGTGGATATAGTCCAAGAAAGACAAAAGTTTTACAGCAGCATTGAGCATGTCCCTGCTATCAAAAGAGCTTTACAATGACTATATGATCACCTACCTCAGGATCCAGGAACGTAAAACAACAACAATGAGGCTAAGAGGTTGAGGCTCAGCTAAGGTAAGAACAATGAGGCTAAGAACAACAATTAGACTATAAGAATTACATAAACATTTAAATATTTTTATTTTACAATATGCTCAATTATTTTATTTAAATACGTAGGAAGGAAGCAGGAACGCAAGACAGATCCAGGAATGTAAAACAACAACAATGAGGCTAAGCGGTTGAGGCTCAGCTAAGGTAAGAACAATAAGGCTAAGAACAACAATGAGAGTATAAGAATATACATAAACATTGAAATATTTTTTTATTAAAATATGCTCAATTATGTTATTTAAATACTGATAAGAATTTGGAGAAAGAACAACAATGGCGAAAAGTCAGCCCAGGGATTTATTTGCTTGGACCAACCATGAGGTGGAACTGCTACTGAAAGGCATGTAAGCTTACCTAACCGATGAAACTGACTGACGTGGGTGTCTGCATTCATTTCCAAAGTTCTCCGGTTCTGCCTGTACAGACTACAACGCAACCCTGCAGTTTTCAAACTTAAACGGGGTGAGCAATGTTTCCAAATGTCTTTGTGTAAGGGTCGCGGAAATGCCGGAGTCGTGTGGATACAAGGCGTAAACATAGCAAAAGATATGCTTTTTTAAGGAAAACAGTATTAAAGTGGATATAGTCCACGAAAGACAAACGTTTTACAGTTCTTAGGAAGGAAGGAAGGAAGGAAGGACGGAAGGAAGGAAGGAAGGAAGCAGGAATGTAAGAAAGATCCAGGAACGTAAAACAACAACAATGAGGATAAGAGGTTGAGGCTCAGCTATGGTAAGAACAATGAGGCTAAGAACAACAATGAGAGTATAAGAGACATTTTGCGTGTTAGGTGAATGTACTATGCACACTTCGGTAGGCCTAGCCACAATTTCACGACAGGGAGTTTTCCATTCAAGTAATTGAGATTTTAACTCAGCAGAGTTTGATTGTGCGAAGTAAACACAAACAAAGAAATGTGTTTCCTCCCAGTTTCAAACAGGGAACCTTTCACGTGTGAGGCGAACGTGATAAACACTACACTACGGAAACTGATGAAAAGGGTTCTTTAGCATGTTCGTGGGGAAATGCACCACTCACATTTTACTGTAAATGTTCACAATGCCGTTTAACATGTTTATTTTTGACACGTAGATATGTTAAACAGGATTCAGTCATAGCTGCTCTGTCATGGATATGAGTGACAGTGAATTTGTAGTAAATCTAAATGTTTCTACATATATTCACTGTAGCCTAAATGCTGGAATGGCGCCACCTAGCGAGTGCCAAGCCAAATCTAGGGTTTGGGCAGACCTCGTTAGTATAGTGGACAGTATCTCCGCCTGTTACGCTTAAGACCGGGGTCCGATTCCCCCACGGGGAGATTTATCTATCAGCTGCTAATTATTTACCAAGGCTACATCGACACTACTACGTTTGCCGGCGTAGTGTGAATACGAGACCTAACCATAGCAAAAGATATGCGTTTTTAAGAAAAAAACTATTAGAGTCCATATAGTCCAAGAAAGACAAAAGTTTTACAGCAGCACTGAGCATGTTCCTGCTATCAAAGAGAACTTTACAGTGATGATATGATCACCTACCTCAGGATCCAGGAACGTAGGAAGGAATTAGGAACGTAAGACAGATCCAGGACCTTAAAACAACAACGAGGCTTAGAGGTTGAGGCTCATCTAAGGTAAGCACAATGAGGCTAAGAACAACAATTAGCTAATAAGAATTACATAAACATTTTAATTTTTTTTTATTACAATATGCTCAATTATGTTATTTAAATACGTAGGAAGGAAGCAGGAACGTAAGACCGATCCAGGAACGTAAAACAACAACAATAAGGCTAAGAGGTTGAGGCTTAGCTAAGGTAAGAACAATAAGGCTAAGAACAACAATGAGAGTATAAGAATATACATAAACATTGAAATATTTTTTATTAAAATATGCTCACTTATGCTATCTAAATACTGATAAGAATTTGGAGAAAGAACAACAATGGCGAAAAGTAAGCCCAGGGATTTATTTGCTTGGACCAACCATGAGGTGGAACTGCTACTGAAAGGCATGTAAGCTTACCTAACTGATGAAACTGACTGACGTGGGTGTCTGCATTCGTTTCCGAAGTTCTCCGGTTCTGCCTGTACAGACTACAACGCAACCCTGCAGTTTTCAAACTTAAACGGGGTGATCAATGTTTCCAAATGTCTTTGTGTAATGGTCGCGGAAATGCCGGAGTCGTGTGGATACAAGGCCTAAACATTGCAAAAGATATGCTTTTTTAAGGAAAACAGTATTTTAAAGTGGATATAGTCCAAGAAAGACAAAAGTTTTACAGCAGCATTGAGCATGTTCCTGCTATCAAAGAGAGCTTTACAATGACGATATGATCACCTACCTCAGGATCCAGGAACGTAAAACAACAACAATGAGGCTAAGAGGTTGAGGCTCAGCTAAGGTAAGAACAATGAGGCTAAGAACAACAATTAGACTATAAGAATTACATAAACATTTAAATATTTTTATTTTACAATATGCTCAATTATCTTATTTAAATACGTAGGAAGGAAGCAGGAACGCAAGACAGATCCAGGAACGTAAAACAACAACAATGAGGCTAAGAGGTTGAGGCTCAGCTAAGGTAAGAACAATAAGGCTAAGAACAACAATGTGAGTATAAGAATATACATAAACATTGAAATATTTTTTACTAAAATATGCTCACTTATGTTATCTAAATACTGATAAGAAATTGGAGAAAGAACAACAATGGCGAAAAGTAAGCCCAGGGATTTATTTGCTTGGACCAACCATGAGGTGGAACTGCTACTGAAAGGCATGTAAGCTTACCTAACTGATGAAACTGACTGACGTGGGTGTCTGCATTCGTTTCCAAAGTTCTCCGGTTCTGCCTGTACAGACTACAACGCAACCCTGCAGTTTTCAAACTTAAACGGGGTGAGCAATGTTTCCAAATGTCTTTGTGTAATGGTCGCGGAAATGCCGGAGTCGTGTGGATACAAGGCCTAAACATAGCAAAAGATATGCTTTTTTAAGGAAAACAGTATTAAAGTGGATATAGTCCACGAAAGACAAACGTTTTACAGTTCTTAGGAAGGAAGGAAGGAAGGAAGGACGGAAGGAAGGAAGGAAGCAAGCAGGAATGTAAGAAAGATCCAGGAACGTAAAACAACAACAATGAGGATAAGACGTTGAGGCTCAGCTATGGTAAGAACAATGAGGCTAAGAACAACAATTAGCTAATAAGAATTACATAAACATTTTAATTTTTTTTTATTACAATATGCTCAATTATGTTATTTAAATACGTAGGAAGGAAGCAGGAACGTAAGACCGATCCAGGAACGTAAAACAACAACAATAAGGCTAAGAGGTTGAGGCTTAGCTAAGGTAAGAACAATAAGGCTAAGAACAACAATGAGAGTATAAGAATATACATAAACATTGAAATATTTTTTTATTAAAATATGCTCACTTATGCTATCTAAATACTGATAAGAATTTGGAGAAAGAACAACAATGGCGAAAAGTAAGCCCAGGGATTTATTTGCTTGGACCAACCATGAGGTGGAACTGCTACTGAAAGGCATGTAAGCTTACCTAACTGATGAAACTGACTGACGTGGGTGTCTGCATTCGTTTCCGAAGTTCTCCGGTTCTGCCTGTACAGACTACAACGCAACCCTGCAGTTTTCAAACTTAAACGGGGTGATCAATGTTTCCAAATGTCTTTGTGTAATGGTCGCGGAAATGCCGGAGTCGTGTGGATACAAGGCCTAAACATTGCAAAAGATATGCTTTTTTAAGGAAAACAGTATTTTAAAGTGGATATAGTCCAAGAAAGACAAAAGTTTTACAGCAGCATTGAGCATGTTCCTGCTATCAAAGAGAGCTTTACAATGACGATATGATCACCTACCTCAGGATCCAGGAACGTAAAACAACAACAATGAGGCTAAGAGGTTGAGGCTCAGCTAAGGTAAGAACAATGAGGCTAAGAACAACAATTAGACTATAAGAATTACATAAACATTTAAATATTTTTATTTTACAATATGCTCAATTATCTTATTTAAATACGTAGGAAGGAAGCAGGAACGCAAGACAGATCCAGGAACGTAAAACAACAACAATGAGGCTAAGAGGTTGAGGCTCAGCTAAGGTAAGAACAATAAGGCTAAGAACAACAATGTGAGTATAAGAATATACATAAACATTGAAATATTTTTTTACTAAAATATGCTCACTTATGTTATCTAAATACTGATAAGAAATTGGAGAAAGAACAACAATGGCGAAAAGTAAGCCCAGGGATTTATTTGCTTGGACCAACCATGAGGTGGAACTGCTACTGAAAGGCATGTAAGCTTACCTAACTGATGAAACTGACTGACGTGGGTGTCTGCATTCGTTTCCAAAGTTCTCCGGTTCTGCCTGTACAGACTACAACGCAACCCTGCAGTTTTCAAACTTAAACGGGGTGAGCAATGTTTCCAAATGTCTTTGTGTAATGGTCGCGGAAATGCCGGAGTCGTGTGGATACAAGGCCTAAACATAGCAAAAGATATGCTTTTTTAAGGAAAACAGTATTAAAGTGGATATAGTCCACGAAAGACAAACGTTTTACAGTTCTTAGGAAGGAAGGAAGGAAGGAAGGACGGAAGGAAGGAAGGAAGCAAGCAGGAATGTAAGAAAGATCCAGGAACGTAAAACAACAACAATGAGGATAAGACGTTGAGGCTCAGCTATGGTAAGAACAATGAGGCTAAGAACAACAATTAGCTAATAAGAATTACATAAACATTTTAATTTTTTTTTATTACAATATGCTCAATTATGTTATTTAAATACGTAGGAAGGAAGCAGGAACGTAAGACCGATCCAGGAACGTAAAACAACAACAATAAGGCTAAGAGGTTGAGGCTTAGCTAAGGTAAGAACAATAAGGCTAAGAACAACAATGAGAGTATAAGAATATACATAAACATTGAAATATTTTTTTATTAAAATATGCTCACTTATGCTATCTAAATACTGATAAGAATTTGGAGAAAGAACAACAATGGCGAAAAGTAAGCCCAGGGATTTATTTGCTTGGACCAACCATGAGGTGGAACTGCTACTGAAAGGCATGTAAGCTTACCTAACTGATGAAACTGACTGACGTGGGTGTCTGCATTCGTTTCCGAAGTTCTCCGGTTCTGCCTGTACAGACTACAACGCAACCCTGCAGTTTTCAAACTTAAACGGGGTGATCAATGTTTCCAAATGTCTTTGTGTAATGGTCGCGGAAATGCCGGAGTCGTGTGGATACAAGGCCTAAACATTGCAAAAGATATGCTTTTTTAAGGAAAACAGTATTTTAAAGTGGATATAGTCCAAGAAAGACAAAAGTTTTACAGCAGCATTGAGCATGTTCCTGCTATCAAAGAGAGCTTTACAATGACGATATGATCACCTACCTCAGGATCCAGGAACGTAAAACAACAACAATGAGGCTAAGAGGTTGAGGCTCAGCTAAGGTAAGAACAATGAGGCTAAGAACAACAATTAGACTATAAGAATTACATAAACATTTAAATATTTTTATTTTACAATATGCTCAATTATCTTATTTAAATACGTAGGAAGGAAGCAGGAACGCAAGACAGATCCAGGAACGTAAAACAACAACAATGAGGCTAAGAGGTTGAGGCTCAGCTAAGGTAAGAACAATAAGGCTAAGAACAACAATGTGAGTATAAGAATATACATAAACATTGAAATATTTTTTTACTAAAATATGCTCACTTATGTTATCTAAATACTGATAAGAAATTGGAGAAAGAACAACAATGGCGAAAAGTAAGCCCAGGGATTTATTTGCTTGGACCAACCATGAGGTGGAACTGCTACTGAAAGGCATGTAAGCTTACCTAACTGATGAAACTGACTGACGTGGGTGTCTGCATTCGTTTCCAAAGTTCTCCGGTTCTGCCTGTACAGACTACAACGCAACCCTGCAGTTTTCAAACTTAAACGGGGTGAGCAATGTTTCCAAATGTCTTTGTGTAATGGTCGCGGAAATGCCGGAGTCGTGTGGATACAAGGCCTAAACATAGCAAAAGATATGCTTTTTTAAGGAAAACAGTATTAAAGTGGATATAGTCCACGAAAGACAAACGTTTTACAGTTCTTAGGAAGGAAGGAAGGAAGGAAGGACGGAAGGAAGGAAGGAAGCAAGCAGGAATGTAAGAAAGATCCAGGAACGTAAAACAACAACAATGAGGATAAGACGTTGAGGCTCAGCTATGGTAAGAACAATGAGGCTAAGAACAACAATTAGCTAATAAGAATTACATAAACATTTTAATTTTTTTTATTACAATATGCTCAATTATGTTATTTAAATACGTAGGAAGGAAGCAGGAACGTAAGACCGATCCAGGAACGTAAAACAACAACAATAAGGCTAAGAGGTTGAGGCTTAGCTAAGGTAAGAACAATAAGGCTAAGAACAACAATGAGAGTATAAGAATATACATAAACATTGAAATATTTTTTTATTAAAATATGCTCACTTATGCTATCTAAATACTGATAAGAATTTGGAGAAAGAACAACAATGGCGAAAAGTAAGCCCAGGGATTTATTTGCTTGGACCAACCATGAGGTGGAACTGCTACTGAAAGGCATGTAAGCTTACCTAACTGATGAAACTGACTGACGTGGGTGTCTGCATTCGTTTCCGAAGTTCTCCGGTTCTGCCTGTACAGACTACAACGCAACCCTGCAGTTTTCAAACTTAAACGGGGTGATCAATGTTTCCAAATGTCTTTGTGTAATGGTCGCGGAAATGCCGGAGTCGTGTGGATACAAGGCCTAAACATTGCAAAAGATATGCTTTTTTAAGGAAAACAGTATTTTAAAGTGGATATAGTCCAAGAAAGACAAAAGTTTTACAGCAGCATTGAGCATGTTCCTGCTATCAAAGAGAGCTTTACAATGACGATATGATCACCTACCTCAGGATCCAGGAACGTAAAACAACAACAATGAGGCTAAGAGGTTGAGGCTCAGCTAAGGTAAGAACAATGAGGCTAAGAACAACAATTAGACTATAAGAATTACATAAACATTTAAATATTTTTATTTTACAATATGCTCAATTATCTTATTTAAATACGTAGGAAGGAAGCAGGAACGCAAGACAGATCCAGGAACGTAAAACAACAACAATGAGGCTAAGAGGTTGAGGCTCAGCTAAGGTAAGAACAATAAGGCTAAGAACAACAATGTGAGTATAAGAATATACATAAACATTGAAATATTTTTTACTAAAATATGCTCACTTATGTTATCTAAATACTGATAAGAAATTGGAGAAAGAACAACAATGGCGAAAAGTAAGCCCAGGGATTTATTTGCTTGGACCAACCATGAGGTGGAACTGCTACTGAAAGGCATGTAAGCTTACCTAACTGATGAAACTGACTGACGTGGGTGTCTGCATTCGTTTCCAAAGTTCTCCGGTTCTGCCTGTACAGACTACAACGCAACCCTGCAGTTTTCAAACTTAAACGGGGTGAGCAATGTTTCCAAATGTCTTTGTGTAATGGTCGCGGAAATGCCGGAGTCGTGTGGATACAAGGCCTAAACATAGCAAAAGATATGCTTTTTTAAGGAAAACAGTATTAAAGTGGATATAGTCCACGAAAGACAAACGTTTTACAGTTCTTAGGAAGGAAGGAAGGAAGGAAGGACGGAAGGAAGGAAGGAAGCAAGCAGGAATGTAAGAAAGATCCAGGAACGTAAAACAACAACAATGAGGATAAGACGTTGAGGCTCAGCTATGGTAAGAACAATGAGGCTAAGAACAACAATTAGCTAATAAGAATTACATAAACATTTTAATTTTTTTTATTACAATATGCTCAATTATGTTATTTAAATACGTAGGAAGGAAGCAGGAACGTAAGACCGATCCAGGAACGTAAAACAACAACAATAAGGCTAAGAGGTTGAGGCTTAGCTAAGGTAAGAACAATAAGGCTAAGAACAACAATGAGAGTATAAGAATATACATAAACATTGAAATATTTTTTTATTAAAATATGCTCACTTATGCTATCTAAATACTGATAAGAATTTGGAGAAAGAACAACAATGGCGAAAAGTAAGCCCAGGGATTTATTTGCTTGGACCAACCATGAGGTGGAACTGCTACTGAAAGGCATGTAAGCTTACCTAACTGATGAAACTGACTGACGTGGGTGTCTGCATTCGTTTCCGAAGTTCTCCGGTTCTGCCTGTACAGACTACAACGCAACCCTGCAGTTTTCAAACTTAAACGGGGTGATCAATGTTTCCAAATGTCTTTGTGTAATGGTCGCGGAAATGCCGGAGTCGTGTGGATACAAGGCCTAAACATTGCAAAAGATATGCTTTTTTAAGGAAAACAGTATTTTAAAGTGGATATAGTCCAAGAAAGACAAAAGTTTTACAGCAGCATTGAGCATGTTCCTGCTATCAAAGAGAGCTTTACAATGACGATATGATCACCTACCTCAGGATCCAGGAACGTAAAACAACAACAATGAGGCTAAGAGGTTGAGGCTCAGCTAAGGTAAGAACAATGAGGCTAAGAACAACAATTAGACTATAAGAATTACATAAACATTTAAATATTTTTATTTTACAATATGCTCAATTATCTTATTTAAATACGTAGGAAGGAAGCAGGAACGCAAGACAGATCCAGGAACGTAAAACAACAACAATGAGGCTAAGAGGTTGAGGCTCAGCTAAGGTAAGAACAATAAGGCTAAGAACAACAATGTGAGTATAAGAATATACATAAACATTGAAATATTTTTTTACTAAAATATGCTCACTTATGTTATCTAAATACTGATAAGAAATTGGAGAAAGAACAACAATGGCGAAAAGTAAGCCCAGGGATTTATTTGCTTGGACCAACCATGAGGTGGAACTGCTACTGAAAGGCATGTAAGCTTACCTAACTGATGAAACTGACTGACGTGGGTGTCTGCATTCGTTTCCAAAGTTCTCCGGTTCTGCCTGTACAGACTACAACGCAACCCTGCAGTTTTCAAACTTAAACGGGGTGAGCAATGTTTCCAAATGTCTTTGTGTAATGGTCGCGGAAATGCCGGAGTCGTGTGGATACAAGGCCTAAACATAGCAAAAGATATGCTTTTTTAAGGAAAACAGTATTAAAGTGGATATAGTCCACGAAAGACAAACGTTTTACAGTTCTTAGGAAGGAAGGAAGGAAGGAAGGACGGAAGGAAGGAAGGAAGCAAGCAGGAATGTAAGAAAGATCCAGGAACGTAAAACAACAACAATGAGGATAAGACGTTGAGGCTCAGCTATGGTAAGAACAATGAGGCTAAGAACAACAATGAGAGTATAAGAGACATTTTGAGTGTTAGGTGAATGTACTATGCACACTTCGGTAGGCCTAGCCACAATTTCACGACAGGGAGTTTTCCATTCAAGTAATTGAGATTTTAACTCAGCAGAGTTTGATTGTGCGAAGTAAACACGAACAAAGAAATGTGTTTCCGCCCAGTTTCAAACAGGGAACCTTTCACGTGTGAGGCGAACGTGATAAACACTACACTACGGAAACTGATGAAAAGGGTTCTTTAGCATGTTTGTGGGGAAATGCACCAATCACATTTTACTGCAAATGTTCACAATGCCGTTTAACATGTTTATTTTTGACACGTAGATATGTTAAACAGGATTCAGTCATAGCTGCTCTGTCATGGATATGAGTGACAGTGAATTTGTAGTAAATCTAAATGTTTCTACATATATTCACTGTAGCCTAAATGCTGGAATGGCGCCACCTAGCGAGTGCCAAGCCAAATCTAGGGTTTGGGCAGACCTCGTTAGTATAGTGGACAGTATCTCCGCCTGTTACGCTTAAGACCGGGTTCCGATTCCCCGACGGGGAGATTTATCTATCAGCTGCTAATTATTTACCAAGGCTACATCGACACTACTACGTTTGCCGGCGTAGTGTGAATACGAGACCTAACCATAGCAAAAGATATGCGTTTTTAAGAAAAAAAACTATTAGAGTCCATATAGTCCAAGAAAGACAAAAGTTTTACAGCAGCACTGAGCATGTTCCTGCTATCAAAGAGAACTTTACAGTGATGATATGATCACCTACCTCAGGATCCAGGAACGTAGGAAGGAATTAGGAACGTAAGACAGATCCAGGACCTTAAAACAACAACGAGGCTTAGAGGTTGAGGCTCATCTAAGGTAAGCACAATGAGGCTAAGAACAACAATTAGCTAATAAGAATTACATAAACACAATTTTTTTTTATTACAATATGCTCAATGATGTTATTTAAATACGTAGGAAGGAAGCAGGAACGTAAGACCGATCCAGGAACGTAAAACAACAACATTGAGGCTAAGAGGTTGAGGCTCAGCTACGGTAAGAACAATGAGGCTAAGAACAACAATGAGAGTATAAGAATTTACATAAATATTGAAATATTTTTTTATTAAAATATGCTCAATTATGTTATTTAAATACTGATAAGAATTTGGAGAAAGAACAACAATGGCGAAAAGTAAGCCCAGGGATTTACTTGCTTGGACCAACCATGAGGTGGAACTGCTACTGAAAGGCATGTAAGCTTACCTAACCGATGAAACTGACTGACGTGGGTGTCTGCATTCGTTTCCAAAGTTCTCCGGTTCTGCCTGTACAGAATACAATGCAACCCTGCAGTTTTCGTCGTGTGGATACAAGGCCTAAACATAGCAAAAGATATGCTTTTTTAAGGAAAACAGTATTAAAGTGGATATAGTCCAAGAAAGACAAAAGTTTTATAGCAGCATTGAGCATGTTCCTGCTATCAAAGAGAGCTTTACAATGACGATATGATCACCTACCTCAGGATCCAGGAACGTAAAACAACAATAATGAGGTTGAGGCTCAGCTAAGGTAAGAACAATGAGGCTAAGAACAACAATTAGAGTATAAGAATTACATAAACATTTAAATATTTTTTTATTACAATATGCTCAATTATGTCATTTAAATACGTAGGAAGGAAGCAGGAACGTAAGACGGATCCAGGAACGTAAATTAACAACAATGAGGCTAAGAGGTTGAGGCTCAGCTAAGGTAAGAACAATGAGGCTAAGAACAACAATGAGAGGATAAGAGACATTTTGCTTGTTTGGCGAATGTACTATGGACACTTCGATACGTCTAGCCACAATTTCATGACAGGGCGTTTTTCATGCAGGTTATTGAGATTTTCACTCAGCAGAGTTTGATTGTGTGAAGCAAACACGAACAAAGAAACATGTTTCCGCCCAGTTTCAAACTGGAGACCTTTCGCGTGTTAGGTGAACGTGATAACCACTGCACTACTGAAACTGATGAAAAAGGTTCTTTAGCATGTTCGTGGGGAAATGCACCAATCACATTTTACTGCAAATGTTCAAAATGCCGTTTCACGTGTTTATTTTTGACACATAGATATGTTAAACAGGATTCAGTCATAGCTGCTCTGTCATGGATATGAATGACAGTGAATATGTAGTGAATCTAAATGTTTCTACACATATTCACTGTAGCCTAAATGCTGGAATGGCGCCACCTAGCGACTGCCATGCCAAATATAGGGTTTGGGCAGTCCTCGTTAGTATAGTGGACAGTATCACTGCCTGTCACGCGGAAGACCGGGGTCCGATTCCCCCACGGGGAGATTTATCTATCAGCTGCTAATTATTTACCAAGGCTACATCGACACTACTACGTTTGCCGGCGTAGTGTGGATACGAGACCTAACCATAGCAAAAGATATGCGTTTTTAAGAAAAAAACTATTAGAGTCCATATAGTCCAAGAAAGACAAAAGTTTTACAGCAGCACTGAGCATGTTCCTGCTATCAAAGAGAGCTTTACAGTGATGATATGATCACCTACCTCAGGATCCAGGACCTTAAAACAACAACGAGGCTAAGAGGTTGAGGCTCATCTAAGGTAAGAACAATGAGGCTAAGAACAACAATTACCTAATAAGAATTACATAAACATTTTAATTTTTTTTCATTACAATATGCTCAATTATGTTATTTAAATACGTAGGAAGGAAGCAGGAACGTAAGATGGATCCAGGAACGTAAAACAACAACAATAAGGCTAAGAGGTTGAGGCTCAGCTAAGGTAAGAACAATAAGGCTAAGAACAACAATGAGAGTATAAGAATTTACATAAATATTGAAATATTTTTTTATTAAAATATGCTCAATTATGTTATTTAAATACTGATAAGAATTTGGAGAAAGAACAACAATGGCGAAAAGTAAGCCCAGGGATTTATTTGCTTGGACCAACCATGAGGTGGAACTGCTACTGAAAGGCATGTAAGCTTACCTAACCGATGAAACTGACTGACGTGGGTGTCTGCATTCGTTTCCAAAGTTCTCTGGTTCTGCCTGTACAGACTACAACGCAACCCTGCAGTTTTCAAACTTAAACGGGGTGAGCAATGTTTCCAAATGTCTTTGTGTAAGGGTCGCGGAAATGCCGGAGTCGTGTGGATACAAGGCCTAAACATAGCAAAAGATATGCTTTTTTAAGGAAAACAGTATTAAAGTGGATATAGTCCAAGAAAAACAAAAGTTTTACAGCAGCATTGAGCATGTTCCTGCTATCAAAGAGAGCTTTACAATGACGATATGATCACCTACCTCAGGATCCAGGAACGTAAAACAACAACAATGAGGCTAAGAGGTTGAGGCTCAGCTAAGGTAAGAACAATGAGGCTAAGAACAACAATGAGAGGATAAGAGACATTTTGCTTGTTTGGCGAATGTACTATGGACACTTCGATAGGCCTAGCCACAATTTCACGACAGGGAGTTTTTCATGCAGCAGAGTTTGATTGTGTGAAGTAAACACGAACAAAGAAACATGTTTCTGCCCAGTTTCGAACTGGGGACCTTTCACGTGTTAGGCGAACGTGACAACCACTACACTACGGAAACTGATGAAAAAGGTTCTTTAGCATGTTCGTGGGGAAATGCACCAATCACATTTTACTGCAAATGTTCAAAATGCCGTTTCACATGTTTATTTTTGACACATAGATATGTTAAACAGGATTCAGTCATAGCTGCTCTGTCATGGATATGAGTGACAGTGAATATGTAGTGAATCTAAATGTTTCTACATATATTCACTGTAGCCTAAATGCTGGAATGGCGCCACCTAGCGACTGCCATGCCAAATCTAGGGTTTGGGCAGTCCTCGTTAGTATAGTGGACAGTATCTCCGCCTGTCACGCGGAAGACCGGGGTCCGATTCCCCCACGGGGAGATTTATCTATCAGCTGCTAATTATTTACCAAGGCTACATCGACACTACTACGTTTGCCGGCGTAGTGTGGATACGAGACCTAACCATAGCAAAAGATATGCGTTTTTAAGAAAAAAACTATTAGAGTCCATATAGTCCAAGAAAGACAAAAGTTTACAGCAGCACTGAGCATGTTCCTGCTATCAAAGAGAACTTTACAGTGATGATATGATCACCTACCTCAGGATCCAGGAACGTAGGAAGGAATTAGGAACGTAAGACAGATCCAGGACCTTAAAACAACAACGAGGCTAAGAGGTTGAGGCTCATCTAAGGTAAGAACAATGAGGCTAAGAACAACAATTAACTAATAAGAATTACATAAACATTTTAATTTTTTTTCATTACAATATGCTCAATTATGTTATTTAAATACGTAGGAAGGAAGCAGCAACGTAAGACGGATCCAGGAACGTAAAACAACAACAATAAGGCTAAGAGGTTGAGGCTCAGCTAAGGTAAGAACAATAAGGCTAAGAACAACAATGAGAGTATAAGAATTTACATAAATATTGAAATATTTTTTTATTAAAATATGCTCAATTATGTTATTTAAATACTGATAAGAATTTGGAGAAAGGACAACAATGGCGAAAAGTAAGCCCAGGGATTTACTTGCTTGGACCAACCATGAGTTGGAACTGCTACTGAAAGGCATGCAAGCTTACCTAACCGATGAAACTGACTGACGTGGGTGTCTGCATTCGTTTCCAAAGTTGTCTGGTTCTGCCTGTACAGACAACAACGCAACCCTGCAGTTTTCAAACTTAAACGGGGTGAGCAATGTTTCCAAATGTCTTTGTGTAAGGGTCGCGGAAATGCCGGAGTCGTGTGGATACAAGGCCTAAACATAGTAAAAGATATGCTTTTTTAAGGAAAACAGTATTAAAGTGGATATAGTCCAAGAAAGACAAAAGTTTTACAGCAGCATTGAGCATGTTCCTGCTATCAAAGAGAGCTTTACAATGACGATATGATCACCTACCTCAGGATCCAGGAACGTAAAACAACAACAATGAGGCTAAGAGGTTGAGGCTCAGCTAAGGTAAGAACAATGAGGCTAAGAACAACAATTAGACTATAAGAATTACATAAACATTTAAATATTTTTATTTTACAATATGCTCAATTATGTTATTTAAATACGTAGGAAGGAAGCAGGAACGTAAGACGGATCCAGGAACGTAAAACAACAACATTAAGGCTAAGAGGTTGAGGCTCAGCTAAGGTAAGAACAATAAGGCTAAGAACAACAATGTGAGTATAAGAATATACATAAACATTGAAATATTTTTTTACTAAAATATGCTCACTTATGTTATCTAAATACTGATAAGAAATTGGAGAAAGAACAACAATGGCGAAAAGTAAGCCCAGGGATTTATTTGCTTGGACCAACCATGAGGTGGAACTGCTACTGAAAGGCATGTAAGTTTACCTAACTGATGAAACTGACTGACGTGCGTGTCTGCATTCGTTTCCAAAGTTCTCCGGTTCTGCCTGTACAGACTACAACGCAACCCTGCAGTTTTCAAACTTAAACAGGGTGAGCAATGTTTCCAAATGTCTTTGTGTAATGGTCGCGGAAATGCCGGAGTCGTGTGGATACAAGGCCTAAACATAGCAAAAGATATGCTTTTTTAAGGAAAACAGTATTAAAGTGGATATAGTCCACGAAAGACAAAAGTTTTACAGCAGCATTGAGCATGTTCCTGCTATCAAAGAGAGCTTTACAATGAAGATATGATCACCTACCTCAGGATCCAGGAACGTAAAACAACAACAAAGAGGTTGAGGCTCAGCTAAGGTAAGAACAATGAGGCTAAGAACAACAATTAGAGTATAAGAATTACATACACATTTAAATATTTTTTATTACAATATGCTCAATTATGTAATTTAAATACGTAGGAAGGAAGCAGGAACGTAAGACAGATCCAGGAACGTAAAATAACAACAATGAGGCTAAGTGGTTGAGGCTCAGCTAAGGTAAGAACAATGAGGCTAAGAACAACAATGAGAGGATAAGAGACGTTTTGCTTGTTTGGCGAATGTACTATGGACACTTCGATACGTCTAGCCACAATTTCACGACAGGGAGTTTTTCATGCAGGTTATTGAGATTTTCACTCAGCAGAGTTTGATTGTGTGAAGTAAACACGAACAAAGAAACATGTTTCCGCCCAGTTTCAAACTGGGGACCTTTCGCGTGTTAGGTGAACGTGATAACCACTACACTACCAAAACTGATGAAAAAGGTTCTTTAGCATGTTCGTGGGGAAATGCACCAATCACATTGTACTGCAAATGTTCAAAATGCCGTTTCACATGTTTATTTTTGACACATAGATATGTTAAACAGGATTCAGTCATAGCTGCTCTGTCATGGATATGAGTGACAGTGAATATGTAGTGAATCTAAATGTTTCTACATATATTCACTGTAGCCTAAATGCTGGAATGGCGCCACCTAGCGACTGCCATGCCAAATCTAGGGTTTGGGCAGTCCTCGTTAGTATAGTGGACAGTATCTCCGCCTGTCACGCGTTAGACCGGGGTCCGATTCCCCCACGGGGAGATTTATCTATCAGCTGCTAATTATTTACCAAGGCTACATCGACACTACTACGTTTGCCGGCGTAGTGTGGATACGAGACCTAACCATAGCAAAAGATATGCGTTTTTAAGAAAAAAACTATTAGAGTCCATATAGTCCAAGAAAGACAAGAGTTTTACAGCAGCACTGAGCATGTTCCTGCTATCAAAGAGAGCTTTACAGTGATGATATGATCACCTACCTCAGGATCCAGGAACGTAGGAAGGAAGGAGGAACGTAAGACAGATCCAGGACCTTAAAACAACAACGAGGCTAAGAGGTTGAGGCTCATCTAAGGTAAGAACAATGAGGCTAAGAACAACAATTACCTAATAAGAATTACATAAACATTTTAATTTTTTTTCATTACAATATGCTCAATTATGTTATTTAAATACGTAGGAAGGAAGCAGGAACGTAAGATGGATCCAGGAACGTAAAACAACAACAATAAGGCTAAGAGGTTGAGGCTCAGCTAAGGTAAGAACAATAAGGCTAAGAACAACAATGAGAGTATAAGAATTTACATAAATATTGAAATATTTTTTTATTAAAATATGCTCAATTATGTTATTTAAATACTGATAAGAATTTGGAGAAAGAACAACAATGGCGAAAAGTAAGCCCAGGGATTTACTTGCTTGGACCAACCATGAGGTGGAACTGCTACTGAAAGGCATGTAAGCTTACCTAACCGATGAAACTGACTGACGTGGGTGTCTGCATTCGTTTCCAAAGTTCTCTGGTTCTGCCTGTACAAACTACAACGCAACCCTGCAGTTTTCAAACTTAAACGGGGTGAGCAATGTTTCCAAATGTCTTTGTGTAAGGGTCGCGGAAATGCCGGAGTCGTGTGGATACAAGGCCTAAACATAGCAAAAGATATGCTTTTTTAAGGAAAACAGTATTAAAGTGGATATAGTCCAAGAAAGACAAAAGTTTTACAGCAGCACTGAGCATGTTCCTGCTATCAAAGAGAGCTTTACAATGACGATATGATCACCTACCTCAGGATCCAGGAACGTAAAACAACAACAATGAGGCTAAGAGGTTGAGGCTCATCTAAGGTAAGAACAATGAGGCTAAGAACAACAATTAGACTATAAGAATTACATAAACATTTAAATATTTTTATTTTACAATATGCTCAATTATGTTATTTAAATACGTAGGAAGGAAGCAGGAACGCAAGACAGATCCAGGAACGTAAAACAACAACAATGAGGCTAAGAGGTTGAGGCTCAACTAAGGTAAGAACAATGAGGCTAAGAACAACAATGAGAGGATAAGAGACATTTTGCTTGTTTGGCGAATGTACAATGGACACTTCGATAGGCCTAGCCAAAAATTTCACGACAGCGAGTTTTTCATGCAGGTTATTGAGATTTTCATTCAGCAGAGTTTGATTGTGTGAAGTAAACACGAAGAAAGAAATGTGTTTCCACCCAGTTTCGAACTGGGGACCTTTCGCGTGTTAGGCGAACGTGATAACCACTACACTACTGAAACTGATGAAAAAGGTTATTTAGCATGTTCGTGGGGAAATGCACCAATCACATTTTACTGCAAATGTTCACAATGCCGTTTAACATGTTTATTTTTGACACGTAGATATGTTAAACAGGATTCAGTCATAACTGCTCTGTCATGGATATGAGTGACAGTGAATTTGTAGTAAATCTAAATGTTTCTACATATATTCACTGTAGCCTAAATGCTGGAATGGCGCCACCTAGCGAGTGCCATGCCAAATCTAGGGTTTGGGCAGACCTCGTTAGTATAGTGGACAGTATCTCCGCCTGTTACGCTTAAGACCGGGGTCCGATTCCCCGACGGGGAGACTTATCTATCAGCTGCTAATTATTTACCAAGGTTACATCGACACTACTACGTTTGCCGGCGTAGTGTGGATACGAGACCTAACAATAGCAATAGATATGCGTTTTTAAGAAAAAAAACCATTAGAGTCCATATAGTCCAAGAAAGACAAAAGTTTTACAGCAGCACTGTGCATGTTCCTGCTATCAAAGAGAGCTTTACAGTGACGATATGATCACCTACCTCAGGATCCAGGAACGTAGGAAGGAAGGAGGAACGTAAGACAGATAAAACAACAACAATGAGGCTAAGAGGTTGAGGCTCAGCTACCATTCGTTTCCAAATTTCTCCAGTTCTGCCTGTACAAACTACAACGCATCCCTGCAGTTTTCAAACTTAAACGGGGTGAGCAATGTTTCCAAATGTCTTTGTGTAAGGGTCGCAGAAATAGTGTGGATACAAGGCCTAAACATAGCAAAAGATATGCTTTTTTAAGGAAAACAGTATTAAAGTGGATATAGTCCAAGAAAGACAAAAGTTTTACAGCAGCATTGAGCATGTTCCTGCTATCAAAGAGAGCTTTACAATGACGATATGATCACCTACCTCAGGATCCAGGAACGTAAAACAACAACAATGAGGCTAAGAGGTTGAGGCTCAGCTACGGTAAGAACAATGAGGCTAAGAATAACAATGAGAGTATAAGAATTTACATAAATATTGAAATATTTTTTTATTAAAATATGCTCAATTATGTTATTTAAATACTGAGAAGAATTTGGAGAAAGAACAACAATGGCGAAAAGTAAGCCCAGGGATTTATTTGCTTGGACCAACCATGAGGTGGAACTGCTACTGAAAGGCATATAAGCTTACCTAACCGATGAAACTGACTGACGTGGGTGTCTGCATTCGTTTCCAAATTTCTCCGGTTCTGCCTGTACAAACTACAACGCATCCCTGCAGTTTTCAAACTTAAACGGGGTGAGCAATGTTTCCAAATGTCTTTGTGTAAGGGTCGCGGAAATAGTGTGGATACAAGGGGCCAGTCGCGTATAGGTGTAGAAGACTTTTTTCGAAAAAAAGGGAAAGAAAAAAAAAGATTTTTCCTGACCGGAAGCCTCTTCAAAAGAACAGGGTTCGAATCCCACCTTACCCCCAAAAAAATGTCCTGTATTTAGTTCAGAATATTATGCTACAGCATGTCTGTATTACACAAAACAATTATATATAAAGTTTTTAACCGTTTAATGGTAAATTTAATTCAATATTCTTTTGAAAAATGATGTGGAAACAATTAGTCTTTTAGGATGATAAGACCTCATGATTTGAAGGTTATGACAATAATACTTTTACATGCTGCTACTGGTAAAAGTTGAATTTAACTTAATAATAGTATATTATTATTTAATGATACAAAATTCCAAAGCACTATATATATTTATATGTTTAATTTTATTTCATTTTTTAAGACTTTTACTTCCTCAATCAAATAAAGACACAGTGATGCTTTGAAGATATTTTATTAAAAAACTACCTAATTCTAAAACACACCAAATAAAGATCTAAAACACACCAAATAAAAAACTAAAACACAATAAACATCTAAAACACACAATAAAAATTAACACACTTTGTATAATAAAATGTAACAAATAAATATAGAAAAATATAAAAAAAATACATAAAAATATATGATATAAACTTTCTGAAATGTTATTTATCATTAAAATATTACATATTAACAAACTTATTTACACTGTTACAGAATAGTGCCTTTGAAGCTTCTAACTGAGAGACTGTGATGTGATGATGAAAAAGTTATGATGATGATTCAGACCAGATATCCAGTGAAGGTGAATAAAGTTGAATAAACTAAAATATCACAATGAAACAATGAAAGTACAGTACTGTGTGTGTGTGTGTGTATATTTGAAGTTGAAGTGTTCATTTTTTTTTCTCTGCGACCCATCTGTCCCTTTCAGCCTCATAGAAGTCCGACAGTTTGAACTCCCCCCAGGTCATCTCCTTCCCCATGCCCTGTGTCTTGTAGAGGGAGAACACTCTGGAGGGGCAGTAGATGTATTTCCCTGGTACCCCGGGGAAGCTATCATGTGTGTGAGGACTGTCAGGGCCCTGCTTTAGGGGTTGATGACAGAACCTGCACAGGCGACCTGTTGGAAGCTGCACTGCTGACTTCCTCTTTGCCCTCTCCTCTGCCACCCTCCTCCACTCAGCCCCCCTCTGTCTGGCGCCCTCCAGCTCCCTCACAAAGAATGGAGACGCAGCAAAGTCCTCAAAAGACATCCGAGTGTTTGTGAGGCCTTCGTCTGCGTAGGTCTTAAACACCTTTGTGGAGCAGTAAAAGTATTTGATGGTTTGGGTCTGATAAAAGAAATGAACTGATGAGCCATCGCCAAGATAGTGGGACTTGGGCTGACCACAGGCTACACAGTTCCTGGTCTTTTTTTTCTGCTGCTGCTGCGGCTGCTGCTGATGTTGTTGTTGTTTGGCCATTAACTCTGCTACAATCCGCTCCACTGTAGCCCGGCTCAGGGACTCCTCCTCGGGTGGAGCAATAGGTGGAGGGTTGAAAGTTGCAGGAGGCAGAGTTATGACAGGCACGCTGGTCGTTTGACTGCCTGTAGTCAAACTCTGCCACAGCTGCTGTGTCTCCAAAACTTTCTCTGGGCTGGTATTGAGGGAGGAGCTGGTGTTTTTTAATTTGGCCAGATGCTTTACATATCTGGAGATATGTTGGCATGTGGTTGGATGAAGGAGGCTGTTGGGGTCAGTGCACGCCCTCTGGACCATGGCAGCATAGTCTGTGTCCACCCGCTTCCCATGGTGTTTAATCAGAAGCCCGTCGATGGCCGCTCTCATGGCTTCTGTCCACCGGCTGTGGTCCAAGACTTGAATAAGGCCTCCTGTCTTGATTGGTCCAGTGCGGGCGGCCTGGGGAGAGGAGGAAACAGGCAGCGGTGCTACCCCTGGATGGTCTAAACAATAAAGCATATATTATATTGTTTTCTGCCAAACTTGGATAAAACATGGATACATAATTGTATATGTTGATTGTGTGAAGAGTTAAATTTGTTACATGTATCATATATTATATTCTTCCATAGTTTTTACACTTTGGATACACTAAGTTATTCCTTATTCAATATTATCAGGCCTGTTTTATACTGTGAGGTCTGTATGAGGATGGTAGGTGGGTAAATGGAATACCTGTATCCATCAAAGACTGATTCTCTGATTTGGCTCTGGCTGCAGCTGGTATCAAGGGTGGCTGGGACTGCTGGGACTGCTGGGATTGCTGGTATTGGGAAATGGTTTCAGTGCCCTGCTGGAAAGATAGGATGGGCACCGCTCCAACTGACTCATCACTGGTCTCCTGAAATATAACATAAAATATAGTGATTTAGTCAGTCAGTCTGTCGGACGGCCAGTGATTGACAGTGAGTGTTTAGTCTGGATTACCTGAGAGTCTGTGCCCACCATAGCAGCAGGGCAGTGATCCTCTGTCTCCATGGCTACAGCAGCTGGGATGTTGGGCTGTACCTTGTGCTTGTCCCAGTTCAACACAACAGGACGACAACCTGGCTCCACAAACTGCAGTCCAAATTTCTCCCCTGTGTCCCTGTTCGTATTTTGCAGCCTGGGGTATTTAGCTTGGCCTGTTACCTTGACAGAGGCTGTGTTCAGTCCTAAAATTAACAGGGGGTCAAACACAGCTGGCAGCTCCACACCAGGCTGTTTCAGGTCCACCAGCCTCTGGAAGTTCCACCGCACCACTCCAGTCATTGCCTGGGCCTGGAAAAGTTCACAGGACACCCGGTTGCCTGTCACCCACTGGGCTTGGTGAAAGTGGAAGCCCTCCTGCTGAGAGGTGCCTCTCACTGGAATCCAAACAGGTACAGCGGCTCCTGCACCCTTGTTGTAGTTGAGCTGCAAGGTGCCACCATACCTGTAGAGAATTCCCTCCCCCACCTCAGGGTCGCTCAGGCAGCCTCTCAGGATGTGAACGTGTTGGATCCTCCACAACTTCAGCATGGAGGCCTTAAACAGGGGCACATCATTGGCGTCCTTTGCCAGGTAGAAGAGGTGCAACACATCATCAACCCTCTCCAGCAGCTCCCTCGGCTGTGGCACCTTTGTCCTGCAGTGATCTCTTATGTGCTGCTTTGTTGGATTTGCAGAAGAGATTCTGCAGAAGGTGTATGCCTCTGTGAGCCTTTGTAGATCCCTCTGGTCCACCACAACAAATGCTGCAGAGAGGAACTGGCAGAAGGAGCTGAACAGAGGGTGATGTTCAGACACACACTCCCTGGTAAAGCGCCTCGTGCAGTGAAACAAGTCTAACTTGATGACAATGTCTTTGTTAAACTTGCTCCTCGAGGCACTGTTGTTTGCCAGGTTGCCAGAGGTCGCCTTCGCCACGGTGGCCTCTGACGTCCTCCAGCAGTCCCACAGCAGGTGCTCCTGATGACCAGGGTCCAGGACCTTGAAGGCAGCACAGCAGTCCCTAAAACATTGACAAAGAATTTCATTAGAGCCACTACAATATGTTTTGTACACAGTGAGTCTTATTATATTTACAGTTTAAAAGGATATACTGTAAGTTTACTATATCATTTGTGTTTGTTTTTTTTTTATATGAACTATTAACAAGGAGAGTCAGATTACACAATAAACTGCAAATTAAGTAATAAAAAACAGACATGAAGACAACAACAAACAAAACAACATAAAAACAAGTATATAAATTTAATTTAATTTAAACTTATATTTATACCCACTGGTAGCTTGCCTTCCTCACTCCAGCTGCAGTGTAGCGCCGAGACAGCCCCTCATACAGAGGATAGAGGGACCGATCGCACTCACACACAGGGTTGTTTTATTTCTAACATTATTTTATCAACAGACATTTACATCGATAGTCTGGCGTTATAATTTATTTGCCTCGGGTGTACTGTGGAGTGTGTAAGACTGCTTTTAATGGCAGGCTAGCAGATACTGTTGACTTGAGCTAGCCTAGCACCAGCGAACTCTGCAACTGGAAGGACTGGATGAAATGTGTTGAAAACTGTCTCCACTAATAAATAACACCCTGGCTAACTGGGAAATGAGACAATGAGGACAATTATGGCGCAAAATGAACCTAGGGGTTAATAACAGATGTGTACCCACTCGATCGTTCTCTGGGACATGTTTTCATGCTAATCAAATGTGTTTGTAGCTTGAAAGAAGCTAGCACGGACCGCTGATTAGCTTACAACGCTAGTATTCGGGGCACAGGGAAAGTAAAAACAAATCGCTAATTTGTACCACTAAAAAGGCTCAAAATATCAAGTATTTATTCAACTTCCGCAGGTGTGTGTGTGTGTGTGTGTGAGAGAGAGAGAGAGAGAGAGAGAGAGAGAGATTATGACTGGTGTTGTTTATTGTAAGTGTTTGTTGCCTTTTTGGTTTCCTTTATCATTTGTGGTGTTGGCTCCCATTTGAAACAGTTCGGCTCAAACCCAGCCATTTTCAGGGTCATGATTAAGGACAATGTCCCGTCCAGAGACAAGCTGTTTCGTGTTGAAGTTTTGTTCAAACCGACCATCAAAAATACCCTCTCGGGTGATTAATGCATCCATGGCTAGGATATAATTATAAAATATGACATGGTTTTAAAAGTGACCTATAAAATCAACTATGCTATACACTTTAATTTATTTAGTGCTAATACCATTATTAAGCCTATTTGGAGAGAGAGATGGTCATAATGTGACAATATGTCAGTCGTCGTGTGATAACGAAAATATGACTAGGCCTAGACTACTTGTTCTGAGCAAGTGTTGTCAGTGAACAGGCTGTAAAACTGTTGGCTAAGTTACAGACATTCATGAAAACTGATGCTAATTATCTGGGAAACATTCTCTAACAGCAGTCAAGTCGTCATTGTTTGTGTCAAACAAGTTGTGAATTTGTTGTAACATTAAAACAGGAAATGACTTACTCTGTTCTCATGCTCGGAGCTCCAGTGGTTTCCTCTGTGGGTGAACGGAACTTTCTGGAAGATGTAGCAGAATCACGTGAACAATTCCAGGATAAGCTTTTTTTTCATTGGTTGTTGCGTTAAATGTTACCCAGATACAATAGTGCTATTTTCTGATTGGCTATTGTGTAGCCCCTTTCTTTTTTTTTTATTGGCTGATAAGTGGCAGGCTCGACTAAGAACTCCAGGGGAGATGCGCTTGATTCCTGCCGGTTCCAAAGCGAGAGCGGCGCGGCCAGAGAAATTTTGGGCGCTGCGGCATATTAAATATATTATAAATAGTTTTTCCGTGTGAGAAATACAATGTGTGGCGGGAGTGCGTGACAAAAGACCGAAATGAGTGACTGTCACGCTCAATGCGTGACACTTGAGAGCCCTGGTTTAGAAAGACAGTACCTTTCACGTATACAGGCGGGCGCCATCTTGTGAAAACAGTCCGACCAGTTGAACGACGAACGCTGTGCAACGTGAGCTGAACTGTCACATGGAATCTCCCATGGTCCGTTGTTGCCGGAAGAAAGCACTGAGCGCATAAGAGAAGCACTGAAAGCAACAGAGACTAGTGCTTCCACAGAATACACACTAAAGAGATGGCGATTTATTATTATAGACTTGTGGCTTACGGGTGGTTCTGGAGTGGGGACTTAACCTGTTAAAATCCACCTCTTTTGCCTGATTTTCGTCTATTTCTCGTTCCCAAAGGGAAAAGCTTATAACAGAAGAACTGCAAGGCCAAAGTGCATGTATGAGGAAACCTACCTTCATTTGAAACCTACATTCTTCTTGTTTATGGATATGTGCTTGATTAGCATGTGATTAAAACATAACATACACTACAGCTGTTCAAACATGGTTGAAAATAGTTATTTTGGTCCCGTCTAAAAAAAACTTAATTTTTGAGAAAAAAAAAACTGTGATAGACTTCAAGTGATCCTGCAAGTGTCCAATTCAAATACATTATTAAAAAAGAAATAGCAATATAGAGTGTTGATAGATGGGTTACAAAGTTGAAGTGTACTACAATTGCTATTATGCCTGTGTTGTTAGTGCAATTGTACAGGAGAACAGTGCTACTAATTTTCACAGCTGTGAACTTCCTATCCTTTTGAGAATAAAATAATGAACTTTTAAGAAACAATTGAATTAGCGTGAGCGCATACCTGTATGTTTGAAAAGCGAGTGTTTTATCCATAACAATGCCCTTCAAGGCACGGAAAGCAGGAGAATCATTTTTCAGCCATTTTTCCATGTTTGGTCCTCCTCTGTGAGTGAAGGATGGATGAAGACATTGGTATTCTAAGCCACCATCCTCCTCCCATCTATGAACACCACAAACCTGGTACTGCAGTGATGTCGAACGCCACACACAGTCCTGATAAACAAAATAGAGTAGACTGTGTTTTATCCTGTCACATGTTTTTTTTAAGAATACCCTAATTGTTTAAGTATGACACGATGTCTTCAGCCACACAAAATGTGTTTTCGGACATATACAATACACAGTATTTCAAAAGTATGTCATGTCAACCAGTACACAATGTCACTGTTACCTCCTCATCACCATGGCTTGAGCTGCAAGATCAATACAGGTGATTGCTGATTGCTGATTTTTCCAAGCCTTTCATCAACAACTACATCAACACTAATATATTACACACTTGTAGCTGAACTCACATCCAATGTAAATACACATAACCAAAAAACAAATCATATAGCCTACAAGTATTTGTATCAGTTCAGGTTTTGTATAGATTTGTAAAAACGAACAACCATTATTTGTAAAAATGAACAATAGAACCATGAAGTGATCGAGCTGATTGAAATGAAACAAACCAAACTGATTGAGAGGGAATTGATCAATAACTGATTAAGAGAACTGTTATGGACATTTGTATGTACATGTGTGACACTTAAACAGTGTCCAGCCAAGGTAGGGTGCGTGTGTGCACCTAGTGGGTTTTCCCCAGGGAGGTGTTCTCCTGCACACAATGGGACAGGCTGTGTGGCACAGTTTTTGCTCTTCCACGCTTTGTGTAAGGGTGGTCTTTCCTGGAGCTCTTTGGAGGTCTGCCTGCTCCGAGAGCTCTTCTTCCCCCCAAAGCTGCCTTTGGCGCGGCACTTCTGTTGGTTGCATACCAATCTTAGTGGTCGTTTGCAGAAATCCCCTTGATGTGGCACGGATCCTAGTAGGCACACAGCTGGTCTTTCCGAAGGAGAACAAAGCTGACTGAACAGCACTGTCAGTTTTCATTTTTTTTTTAACTGTCCACAAATGACTGTAGAGGTGCCTCGAATGTTCCATCCAGCTCCCTCTCAAAAGACTCTGTCGCTGTGCCTGGACAGATTGAACAGCAATTTAATTGACTATTCTGTTTAGTGTTGGTGGCAAGTGAAACAATTGGATCATGCATTTCTCGTAGACAACAATGAGGTATGTGTGAAACCAAAATGAGATTATGGCTTATTTCTCCTGTTTCTCATGTTTTTCTCCTGAGAAAAAGCCTCACAAAATCTCAAATTAGTCTCCTTTTGAGTTTCAAAATAGATCTCATCAAGCTCTGAAATAAGTCTCAGATTTTCTTAAGTTTTGTGGCTCTTTTTGATCTCAGGCAGAGATATCAGAGAGCTCTCTTTATAAACTCAATCTACTCACATCCTAGTCTAATTCATGCATCTCTTGCTGCACTCAGACAGAACAAACAAAGAGCTCTCCACAAGCACTCTCTGAATTCTCATCCAGATTTATTGTTTTCTTTAAAAATAAAAAAAATGAACTCAACTTGCCCATTGTAATGACGTTTATATATATTTATATATGACAAAAAACAAATTCCCATGACATTTTAAACAGATGTTTTGATATTTACATGGTGAAAATTGGGGTTACATAATGCAGACAAAAGCAAAATTAAGAATATTTTTCACTGCATATTTCAAAATCAATAATCTATCAATATTACTTGCTCTTGAATAGGACAAATAGACAGAACAAAACAGCTAATTGGTAACGAGGATGATAACCAGTCAGTCTGTCATTAATATCACTCAGCTCCAAGTGTCTTTCAAGTTCATAAAATTGTCACTTTCAAGACAGCATTTTAGTTGTATCAAAGCAAAATGGACCAAAATCTTAGAACTGGCTCATAACCGGTGTAAGTATATTCAGATGTTTTTTATCTTAGCATACAGGGCCCAAAAGTGACCTTTTATTTGTGACAACAGATATGCCTACAAAAATACCACTGCGAGATCACTAGTATTTGTTTCGGTATGGCATCACAATACAAATATGTCATGTTTGTCTATCAACTAGTTGCAAAAATCATGGGCTCTTCTGTTCAGAATATGACCTCCTCTTTGACTTCAAAATATATTCAGTCCCTTTCAAGTCTGTTGGGGAAATGTGCAGCAAACACGATTACCAGGCATTGAGGACAAATCAATAATTACATGTGATTACTCTCACTTATTCACTTTTGTGGTTGAACAAATTTAAAGCAAAAAGATGTGAACTTTGAACCAGCATCAGGACATTTCATTGGACAAGAGCACTGTCAATTACACATGCTGCATCATGATTGGTTAATATGAAAAGTGGGATGATTAACGTAAGGGGAACACAGAGAGCGCAGAGAAACGCCACATAGAAGACAAAAGTACTCACAAAAGGTAAAATACGTCTTTGCTAAGTATACTTTTGTAACAGAAGGTATTTATTTGGAATTGAATAAGTTTCAGAAATAGTTTATGAAACCTTTTGAAGAAAATGGTCCACATACTGTATATGGCACATACCGGTACTAAGGCTAGCTAACGTTAGCCTTAAACCTAGCTAGACTATGTGGCTATGAACATGAGAATGTTAACATTAGCTAACTATTAAGTAGCTATGAACCTCTTAAAAAAACCACGGGGAAACCCGCGACCTCGGCCAAAGGCACATAACGTTATAAAGGTTAGCTAACGTTAGCATTAGACCACATGCCTATGCACTTGTAAATGGTAACGCTAGCTAACTATTTGGTAGCTATCTTAACTACCATGCTACAATAGAGAACCTATTAAAACCCGCAGGGAAGCCTGCAACCTCGTCCGAATTACTCTCTTTCACCGTGTGCATAGGGGCCTCATATTTTAAGACAGCTCCTAGCTAAACCTGACTAGACTACGCAGGTTGTTGTGGGGATAAATTGTGTTCCAAAGTTCTACTTTGGCAGGGAGAAATTGGCATTGTTGCCCCTTTGCAGACTTTTTATGTTATTAAAATGCAGTATTAGGTAAAAGCTAACCCAAGTAAATGCTGTAAAATCATCAATTGTCAAACGTTTTGATATCAAGTCACAGCATGAATTTTTCTTAGTTGTTCCTTAAGTGCTTGGTGTCTTAATTTGGTATTTTTCAGGTATATTTGAGCATGTTTATCAATTCTTGAGTGTTGTAAAATGGTTAAATTTAGCACTGTGTCACAAAGGGTATCAGTGCAAACATACTGAGACGACGAGTAACCTAGAACTGCATTTACGTTTTCATTTACATGGGCTGTACTTTTATGTATGTCACAGAATGGATTGCCAAGAGGAGAAATCTAAAAAAGATATGCCTAAAAGAGCATGCATAAATAAATATTTCTTAATTTTAACTTATTTTGGATGATATTATGATAATAATCTAACAATATATTTAGTTTCTAGGATTAGGGCCACAATGCACTGACCACACTACCTGAAAGCCTAAATTAATTATAAATACAAGTTAAAAAAGCTACTTGATTTGCAGCATAGTAAATCCTTTGAACCTAGTAAGGACATTACTCAAACAGTAACGGAGTTTATCGCCCAAGACATGATGCCCCTTAGTACAGTCACCAAGCCTGGGTTCATGGCTACACAGAGCGTCTGGTTCATGTCTACACAGAGCGTCTGTTTAGCACCGGATAGATAGACTTGATGCGAGTATGAAGTACACTGACAGGAGCTGGATCGGAGCGGGAGTTGCTAATGGTGAGAAATCAGGATCACTATGGCTGGTAGCGACATACTCACTGCTCTTTAGTCTGCGTTGTGTGTTGCTGTTACTGACTAGAGACTGACTAGACAGTGATTAGATTTAACTTTGAGTTACCTAAATATTTTAAAAGACGTAAAGGCGTAAATTTCTCTCCTTTTATTTTCTGCATTTTTGTTTTGTTACTGACTGGAGATCAGTAAAATAAATAAATAAATAAATAAATTAGGGCTGTCAAACGATTACATTTTCTTAATCGTGATTAATCGTTGAATTTCTATAGTTAATTGCGATTAATTGGATTCCGGTGCTAAAGCGGTACTTTTAAAACGGTACCGGTGCCTGAACCGATACTTTTTAAGAAAGTAAAAAAAAAGAAGGGTACTAAACAGTTGACGACATTAAAGAATGGCTTGTTTATTGCTAAGGCCATATCGTCAAAATTAAATGTTTAATAATAATGTATAATATAATATAACAATAACTTATTTCACTAGTAAATAGCTGTTGAATGACAAAAACAACCACCAGATGGGAAAATGTCATTTAACAACAACTTTGAATGCACCACGAGTCTGTAAATTACCAGTTTCATTGAACGCACCGTCTGTGTTTTTCCGACAATAGCAGCTGCAGATTGTTACTTCCTGGTGTCGGAATCCTCTACAGTGAAATACAGACAAACTTAGTAGTAGTAGTATATATATATATATATATATATATATAGTAGTAGTATATACTTAGTAGTATATATCGAGGGCTTGGAGCCAGAGGGGCGTAAGTGGCTTTTGACAAACTTTACAGGAGAGACAAAACAAAATTTTGACCACACTTCAATCACCTGTATTATTAACCTTAAACCACAAACATTGCAACCACAGGCATACTTACATGAATGAGTATTTAAGTAATAAACTTATGGCATACTAACACAATGAACATGTTCTAAAACATTTTAAAATCAAAAAAATATGGCAAAAACGTCAGATACGCCTTTTTGACACCAAACATTTCCAAGTCTTCTATGAACATATTGGGCATATCTGCTGAACAATGCAGAAAATAATTGGTCAAAAGGGGAATTGATTGAATAATTAACACTTGAATAACACTTGAACAAGTAATTAATTTTCATTTAACTCATTCATTAATTCTTTTTTCTCATTTCACTTTTCCATTCTGGGCATCTGTAATAAAAGTCACTGAATTTGCTAAACACACTTTTGATTGGCAATTCATGAGTTGTTCAATTTATTTCATTACATTCATTAATTTTTTTTCAAATACTCTTACTCTATACAATTGACAGTTATCTCGTGTTCTTTTTACTCATTTCACTTTTCTTTTTTGTTCAACCATTTCAATTACTCTGTGAGTCTATTCATTGACCACATCCAAAGAATCATGTCGCGTCTTATTTGCTTTTCTGTTCACTAGTTTTAGTTCTACTCACTGTCCACTGTCAGAGCATTGTAGAACTCTGCGTATGTGTGAGGAATACTCCTTTTTCTTCCTCTTTGTGGTGTGTTGGCATCCTCTTCTTGGCCACTTTCAACCCCTCCCTCCTGAACAGGCTCAATGTCTGTCTCACTCCCTCGATCTTCTTCTGTCTCCTCTTCCTGGCCACTGTTAGCCCCTCCCTTCTGAACAAATTCTAGCACAATGTCTACTGTCTCAGTCCCTCGATCCTCTTCTGTCTCCATGTGTCCCTTATCAATTGCATGATCTGTCTCCCTGTCTGTCTCTCTTCCTCCATCTTCTGCTGTCTCCACGTGTCCCTCTCTCTCTTCCATCTCATCTCTCTCCCTCATCTCATGCCGTGTCCCTAAATTATATCATTAATATTTATTAATATCCTACATGAATGCCCTTATACTAATAATTCGGGGTAAGGATTAGATAAGGTGAATGTTCAAAAGTCAGAACTCACTTCCTCCATCATGTGCTGTTTCCATGTGTCCCTCAAGTTGATCTCTCTTCCTCACCTCATGTGGCTGTGTCCCTTAATGGTTAACACATTAATATTTATTAAAATAATATCCTACATGAGTGCCCTGAATCTATTAGTTCAAGGCTAGGGTAAAGTAGATTATGACAAAGTTCAAAAGAATATTCTATGTCAGAACACTAGGCTAATTAGCATGCACAGTTAGCCAAATCAGACCAAAACAATGAGATTAACGTTAGCCATGCTAGGCTAGGCTAACAAGGTAAGGCTCTCAAGGCATGATTATGTCTTACTGTCATCACTCTTGTGAGGAAATGCTTTCAAAAACAACTCTGACTCATCTTCAACTTCTTCAATATAGGATTCATCAGTTTGTTTCATAATATTCATCAAAATATTTTCTTTTCTGCCTCAGACAGTTCCATGTCTGCAGTTGTGTTAGCCATTTTGAATGCTGTTTAAGGCACCAACTACACTTACGCCCTTCTGGCTCTGAACAAAAATGTGGGTCCTACATGTATTTTTCAGAGCCAGAAGGGCGTAAGTGGACTTACGCCCTTCTGGCTCCAAACATTACTCACACTTTTGTGTTAGGTCTTTATTGTTTTGTTGCTTTATTCAATACAGGTTGATCTCAGATAGGTCTTTTTGGCACCATTGGATAGAGCTCATCGAGACCTTTATTTTGATATTAAGAACTCATATTCGCCCAAAATGCCACTTACGCCCCTCTGGCTCCAAGCCCTCGATATATATATATATATATATATATATATATATATATATATATATATATATATATATATATATATATAATTTTTTACTAATTTAACTGTTTATCGCCCAAGACATGATGTGTATATTATATATATATATATATATGCTAATCGAATATAATGCTAATCGAAGGAGTTTGGAGCTTGAAAGACGCTAGAGCGAACGCTAGTATTCGGGGCACAGGGAACGTAAAAACAAATCGCTATTTATACTACTAAAAAGGCTCAAAATATCACCAAACTTCAACGGTAGCATAATGAGGGTGCCTAAATGTTAACCGAAGCATTGAGAACTTTGTAAGTGTACAGACAGTTTATTGAAAAGATAGATTATAAAGACACTTGCGTTCATGTTTACATGCCGCCGCCGTCTTGGAAACCAGTCATGACTTACAGCTGGCGATGCAAACTAAAATCAAAATCAATTTGCTCAATATATCTGAAATAATTGCACTCTGCATAACTTGTCTAGTGTACTTACTCAGTGGATAACTGTCCATCTGGTCCCTGGTCTGGGTTTCAAGTACAGCCCTGTTTATCAGAGAGGGGAAATCTTCAGACTGTACAAAACATCATGCGTCTATTGGGCATCGCGACGCAACAGGTCCCACTCCTTGCAACACAGACAATCCTGTTCGGTGGCCATAGCTTCACAATGTCCGCAGGTACACCACCAGTTTCCCGAAGTACGAGGCTGTGTTGCGGCATTGATTACCGGTAGCTCTCTCTCTCTCTCTCTCTCTCGTAGCCCTTTCATGGAGCTCCCGCAGCTCTTCGTTCAATAAACTGTCTGTACACTTACAATGTTCTCAATGCTTCGGTTAATATTTAGGGACCCTCATTATGCTACCGTTGAAGTTTGGGGATATTTTGAGCCTTTTTAGTGATATAAATAGCGATTTGTTTTTACGTTCGCTGTGCCCTGAATACTAGCGTTGTAAGCTAATCAGCGGTCCGCCCTAGCTTCTTTCAAGCTACAAACACATTCGATTAGCATGAAAACATGCTAAACAAAGAGGAATAAAAAATCATCTTTTGGAAATTGATCTTAATGCCTTAATTAAAAAGAATGAGGAAAAATCACCCTAGTCCAAGCAAATAAATCCCTGGGCTTACTTTTCGCCATTGTTGTTCTTTCTCCAAATTAAATAACATAATTGAGCATATTTCAATACAAAATATTTAATGTTTATGTAATTCTTTTACTCTCATTGTTGTTCTTAGCCTCATTGTTCTTACCTTAGTTGAGCCTCAACCTTTTAGCCTCATTGTTGTTGTTTTACGTTCCTGGATCCGTCTTACGTTCCTCTTCCTACGTTCCTGGATCCTGAGGTAGGTGATCATATCATCATTGTAAAGCTCTCTTTGATAGCAGGAACATGCTCAATGTTGGTGTAAAACTTATGTCTTTCTTGGACCATATCCACATTAATACTGTTTTCCTTAAAAAAGCATATCTTTTGCTATGTTTAGGCCTTGTATCCACACGACTCCGGCATTTCCGCGACCCTTACACAAAGACATTTGGAAACATTGCTCACCCCGTTTAAGTTTGAAAACTGCAGGGTTGCGTTGTATTCTGTACAGGCAGAAATGGAGAACTTTGGAAACGAATGCAGACACCAACGTCAGTCAGTCTTATGGGTTATGTAAGCTTACATGCCTTTCATTAGCAGTTCCACCTCATGGTTGGTCCAAACAAATAAATCCCTTAGCTTACTTTTCGCCATTGTTGTTCTTTCTCCAAATTATTATCAGTATTTAAATAACATAATTGAGCATATTTTAATAAAAAAATATTTAAATGTTTATGTAATTCTTTTGCTATCATTGTTATTCTTAGCCTCATTGTTCTTACCTTAGCTGAGCCTCAACCTCTTAGCCTCATTGTTGTTGTTTTACGTTCCTGGATCTGTCTTACGTTCCTCTTCCTACGTTCCTGGATCCTGAGGTAGGTGATCATATCGTCACTGTAAAGCTCTCTTTGATAGCAGGAACATGCTCAATGCTGCTGTAAAACTTTTGTCTTTCTTGGACTATATCCACTTTAATACTGTTTTCCTTGAAAACGCATATCTTTTGCTATGGTGAGACCTCGTATCCACACTACTCTGGTAAACATAGTAGTGTCAATGTAGCCTTGGTAAATAATTAGCAGCTAGATAATTCTCCGCTTCAGGGAATCAAACCCCTGTCTTCCACGTGTCAGGCAGAGATACTGTCCACTGTATTAACGAGGACTGCCCAAGCACCAGATTTGGCACAATCAAACTCTGCTGAGTTAATACTTTTGCATGCACTATATTTGTCACATTCCCATCAGGGGCTTAGCCTCTCTAAAGGTCTGATCCTAGAATCGCCCCTGCTGCTGACAGCCTGCAGATTATCTGGAAGGTACACAGAACAATTGTTTGTATGTATTACACAACCTTTGGTTTTAATATTATGTTGTAGTACTGTACTTGTTTAGAGATTGTGAACTACAGTAACAAGGCTACTGAGTGTAGGATTTACAAACAGTTCAACTTTGGTACCATCCAGTGGCAGCATCGAAAAAGGGTCCTGGGCACAGAGAGATGCATGCCTCTGTTTCACAAACACACAAACTATACAATGTTTTGAAGCTTATTCTAGTTAGAATGTAATAAAGGCATTTTACCTTATTTCTAAAGAGGAGGGCATTGGATTATTTCTTGATGCTCACTGGATGTTAATGCCATCCTACCAAAGAGCACCATCTTATTTTCACAAAGACAAGTTCCAACAAGCTCCCCAGTTCTTCGTCTTTTACACAAAACATTGTGTACTTTTACTTGTAGCAGAGAATTTCTACACTGTGGTATTTCTACCCATACTTAAGTAAAGTACGAGTACTTCCTTCTCCACTGACAACCAGACCTCTTAAAAAAGAGAGAAACATTTCTAAAACAGGGAGCAGCCTGCCTCTGCATGTGTCTTTCTCTGCCACTTGATCATTGAAGCAGTGCATGCTTTCCTAACTAATTTCTTTGCAAATTATATATTTTATAGAGTCCAATAGTGTTTTGCCAACAAGTCCTCCAAAACATACAACCATATCAGTTGCTTGTTCCTACCCTCTAGTACGACCCACAGGAGCGTTTCATAAGTTAGCACCCCTTGAAGAATGTGACGGTCCTGGTTTTAAACACAGCAAGTCATAACTACTACGGCCACTAATGGGTGCCACCACTATAAACGTAAATATTAGTCGTAATTGCTGCTCGAACTAAAAAACTCTGGGAAAGTTTTTCGGGGGAGGACAGTCTCTGTTTAGTCTGTGTTGATCTGTTGTGAAGGACTCAGACAGCCTCTCCAACACAAACTAAATATTCATGTTCAACCAGAGGCCCACGGACAAGATATGTGCCATCAAGAGGAAGGAGTTTCAGTGTGTTTCAGCTTCCTGCTCACCTGACGGAGCAGCCACACCTCTTTTCCATGGAGGACCTGTTAAGGGTGAAGAAGGGTTAGCTTATGGTGCAGGCCAGAGCGCTGCTACACTCTGCTATCGACCATGCTGAAAACTGTGAGGTCAGCATGGAAATTTACAAAATACATATTTCTATTGCAGTATTTTATTATTGTTCCTTAATCTTCATGATGTATAGAGTATGTATCTGTTTCCATGGGTTAGTTTGTTTGTATTATTGTGTGACTGTGTGTGGTGTTTTTATGAAGATGAGATCAGATTCACTATACACATAAACGCATTTTCTATATCACGGCCTTCTGCAGCAAATAGAGATTCTCAGGTGTGAAAGATCACATATTTGTTTGTTGTTTGAGAGGCTGTTGTCCGTGCACTGGCTGTGGAATCAAACCTCTCTGATCTGAACCATCCTTCCGACTTTTTGAGTTCTGCAGAGAAAGAGACATCATCTTTCCTTTTCAGAGTGACACATGTAAGCGCTGTCCAGGTAAGCACTTGTTACTTTTAACCTCTTAAGCCCTAGGCCTTTGGCTCAGGACCCTACTCGAAAATGATAAATCCAAAAGGAATGGAGTATATCTCTGCAATTACAAGGTCTAATTTAATGATCTTGGTATCATATAAAGGTAATAATAAACACTTGTGGGCTTCATGTAGAGGTGTAAGCATCAATATATATGTTACTGGGTCAGAGTAAATGAAGATGAAGCACAGCATAAATTATATAATTTCCGCCTAACAAAACTATCACTTGTTAGAGGGAATATCCCTCTGGAATAATGCAGTTGCAGCTCACAACTTCTACAAACCCATAGCACAACATCTAAAAATGACCTGTGAAAAGATTTAGGCTTATAAAGTGAAGCAGAGCAAAGTTAGAGGGGCTTTAGCAGAAGCATGTTTAGGCGGACATTTGGGTACCATCTGTGCCATTTGACTCTTCTCAGGTACCAAACTTTAAAACACATTACATTTCACTTATATGTCCCTGTAGGTATTTATTCCATCTAAATATAATGTTTCTGGCTTTGATCTTAATAAAATCTATATTTTTTTTCCATTCAAGTAAAACCAAGGGAAATTAAGTTTGACTCTTACAGTTAATAAACAACAATTAATTGTACTGTATATAAAATCTAACACATTTCCATCCTGCCACTGCTGGAAGCTGTTCTTTTTTTTAACACAGGTTAGAACACAGGTAATAAACAATTACTTTTATATACATTACATATCTTCACCGTGTCACTGCTGGAAGCTGTTCTTTTTTTTAACACAGGTAAGAACACAGGTAATAAACAATTACTTTTATATACACTACATATTTCCATCATGCCACTGCTGGAAGCAGTTCTTTTTGGAGTTGAGGCACAGAGGGACCTGGCACTTTCTGCAGTAAATAGGCATCTTCACCCTTGGGTTCCCAGTATCCTGGCACTTCCTGCAGTACCTTGTGTAGTGTGTAGATTGTAGTCAGCTACAGTGTCCGGAACAGGTACAGCCTTAGTCTGCCACACACCAGCGCTTTTTACTTTCCGTTTCACGGTATGTCCACTGAAGGCTTCGTGTACTGTAGAGCACATAGTCACTTCACAGGTGTCCATCCACTTTACAAACAAAAGTTTGTATTCTCTCAGCCACCGCAAATCGCCCCTCACAGCCTTTTTGGGTAAGCTGTTCTGCTCAGTCTGTGGAAAACCAATTTGATTCTTCCTAATCGTCCCACAACAACCAATGTTTTTACGAGAAATGCTGAAAGAGGGCAGGGCTGGTGTAAAAGTTGTCTACAAACAATGTGTAACCTCCACCGAGCAGAGGAAATGGTAGACTGAGGAGTAGCTCAGACCCTGGCCTGTGGTGAACACACTGTTCCCTGTGTACACAAAAAAGTTCCATGTGTATGCAGTTAAGACATCTGCGAGAACTAACAGTTTGTATCCCCACATTGTGGGCTTGTCCTTCATATACTGTTTCATACTAATGCTGGCCTTGGATGACACCATCCTTTCATCTATGGAGAGGTTTTGATATGGCTGGAAATGTGCTTTGCAGGCGGTCACTATCTCGGTGTACAGGGGCTTGATTTTGAAAAGCCTGTCATATTCTGCAGTGTTTCTCTTGCGCTCGTTGTGTTAGGTGAAGTGAGGAATAGTGGACCCAAATGCAGGGAGAGGCAGGCAGGAGATGGCTTGAGTTCAGGGATTTGTTAGATAACAAAAAACGGCAGCTCAGAGGCTGGAAAAGCCACACAAAGAAACTCAGAACAAAATATTAAAGCAACAGGAAAAACACAGGCTGACGGCAAACACGGGCAGGAAACTAAAGGAGCAAACTTACAGGGACAGGACGCAACAGAATACAAACACATACAATGATCTGACACAGGACAAGGGGAACACAAAGACTAAATACACAGGGTAACGAGTTAACACAAGACAGGTGACACAAGGGCTGGGAAACAGGTGAAACACATTAGGGCTGGGCAGTACAATCAAAAAAGGCGGGAAAACACAAGACAAAGTAAAACCAGACTAGACAAGACAGAAAACCAAACTATCAAAATAAAACAGGAAACTGAGCAAAATACAGAACAGAAACAGACTACCAAAATAAGATAAAACACACCAACCCATAACACGTTGTCCTTGTCAAAGCGATCCTGTGTAACTTTTTCACTGGGGAAGGTAAAGTTATATGGCCATTGCTTTCTCCAGTAGTCCGCTCTGTTATGCACATTTACAAGGCCAGAGAAAATTTAAATCGCCAGAAAACATAAAAATCGCTCACCATCAGCGCTCTCCGAATAAACTTATTTCCAGCTTGAATTCTCCTGGCAGCGTTGGCATTGGTGTTTTCAATTATAGTTCTAACAACAGAAGTGCTAAAAACTGGAGTTGGAAAAGGCTCAGCGGTGTCCATGATGCAGTGGTGTCGAATGTTGGGCCAGGGACACTGGCTGGCATAAATCTGAGTGGATCTGGTCTTTGGTCCTTCTCCTCTCTGTTGTGCCAACCTATCTCTTCCTCCATCACTCTTGAAGTCACTGACCCACCCATTGACCACGCTTAGGCTGTGCCGATGTGTGTACAGCTTTTCCTTTTCTTTTTGGTTGAGTTTTTTCAGGAGACTCAGTCTGATGAGGAAGATCGTGGCTGAGGAAGAGGAGCAGATGCAAGACGCATGGAGCGCCCTGGCTGGGGCTGAGTGGTGTGACTAGATGCCGATGGCCCTGGCTGAGGGGGCAGGGTCAGTGATGGTGCAGATGCACGTCGAGTGGAGCGCCCTGGCTGTGACTGAGGGGGTGGTGCAGATGCTGAGGCAGTCGCCATAGGTGGCTCATACTCATCATTATCACTGTGGAATCAAAATGAGGGAAAAATATATTTAATTATGCTGCTTTTAAAATGTAACTACAAACACACAATTTAATTTAATAAAACATTGTATTTTATAAACTACATGTGTTTTGTAAAAAGATGTACATAACTTATATATTTTTTTCCTGCTGAGCCCACTGGAGGGTTTAAACTGACACGTTTAAATTATATTCAGGGCTAAAGTTATGCACTCTCCACCTCTTTGCCCATTTTTGGATTAGCCGACATCAGGCACTGCCAAGATGGCGACCGCCGGTACAGGTGTTGTATAAAAGACTGCTCCCCCGTCCATATGCGTTCCTCATACTAAACTTGAGGCAAACCATATCCCTAATGTTAACCATGGAGCGGGGCGCTACACATTTTAACAGGCGGGAAAACTATTTGGCAGGGGAACATACTTCCTCATAACACCGCTGGATTCCTGCCCACGTTTAGTTTCATTGTGGATTTAGTTTTACTAAAGTCATTGCAGGATAATATGATAGACCGACAATTTCACACTAAATCAATAAGTAATCGATAACAAAACAGACCTTACTGGTGATGGAATTTCATAATCGGAATCGCTACTGTTATCCAGTTCCTCTCAGTCCGGCTGGCAAAGATCATTATCTTCCAATGAAGAGTCAGTTGGAAAAACAGTTGCCCCGCTGTTGTCAAATAGTATATCCGGTACCTCTGCAGTTTTGAACATCTTCTTTTTCCTGTCTGCCATTATTTCTTCAAAAAAAAACGAGTTTTGTGGATTTCGTAGGGGAAGAATGAATATAATATGTTTGCTCTAGTATCTATGTGTGTATTTTGCATAATGCAGATGAGACAAAAGTCAGACACCGTATGCAGCACAGGCAGATATCTCGAGAATCCATTGGCCAATTTGGATAATTGACACCTCTATTGAACTGTCAGAGCCAATAGATTTGAGTGACAGTCTCAAGATCAATGTCAACAACACCAGTGGCCAACCACAACAAGGCTTATACACTGTAGGCCAATAGATGCCTCTATTTATTTCATGTTAGAAACCTCCCCCCCGAACTGTCGGAAACTGTTTCAAAGGGACACAAAAACATTGGAATAACACTTAGCAGCGTCGATATGCCTTTGAGCACAAGTTTTCATCACAAAACACCAAAGGTAAGACATAATTTATGGTTATGGCTGTATAAAGTGAGGTTACTTTTTTGCTCTTCTTTGGCTGCTATCTGAGTGTTTTTGTTGTTGTAGAGTGGTAAGACATATAGCGTTGGAATCAGTGGAGTTTCCACTTTAATATGACATATCGTTTTTGTGGATAGTATGAAGAAACAAAATCGCTAGTGTGACATAATCCTCATGTGCACTGTACTTGTGTTTTTCCCATGTGCTCATTTAGTTGCTTGGTGTTGAATTTGTATTTTGTGTAGACAAAAATGGTTATCATGGCCGTTTAGCCAAGTTCTGTCCTGTTAAGCAGATATGCTACATCAACATGTTGCTACGTGTTTAGCATGCCCATGTATGGTGTTTGTGTTTTGAGTTACATCACCGTTCCCGATACCGGGGGCGCTCGGCTTAAGAGGTTAAAGTAAAGGACAGGGTTCCCCCCCTAGAGAGGTTGTTTAGCCTGGTGGCTAGTGCTGTTTTTTTTTTCCCAATGAGGCCCCAGCTGGGGACAGTCACAGACTAATTGCAGCGTTAATGAAAAGCCAAATAGTTTCTGTGTTAACAAGACATAGACGGATTCGCGAAATTTGAATCTAAAAACGCTACAAAACAGACTCCATAGAGCCCTACATTAAGTCAGTGCTAAAAGCTAACTGGACAGGGTTAGAGGTTAGGTTAGGTTTGAAGAAATGGAATTCTGCCACCAAAGGTGGCATAATTAAAAGCACAAACCATGAACATTGGCTATTCCCAAACAATCTCATCTCTCATTAAGACCCCTAGGTAACAAGGTACCCAATTTGGTAATCCAGGTCCTTTCCACTCTCCTTCTCTGTTTTACAGACCAGTTTGGATTGGATTCCAGTATGGTGGCTCTGAGATAAGCCCACCCATGCTCCACTAAAGGGATATGCATATTTTTCTGATTATTAATGTTGTATCTATGCTGTGTGAACCTGATAAGCATTGTGTTGCCCGTTTCGCCGACAAACTGTATAGAACACTGTACACATCTGATCAAATAAACACAGTTTTTCATCAAGACCTCCTTATTACTCTGGTTTTGCCCTTGTTTATATAGTGCCTGAAATATTCACCTTGTGTTCTGGTCTTAGGTGTAGTTAACCCTTTCAGTTTAGCTTTAACCAAAATATCCCTTAGGTTGTGGTTCCTTCTGAATGCAGCAATGAGTTTATACTCCTTTAAAAAAATATTATTACCTCCTGAGAATACAAAGTTACTCTTAAGCCTCCTGACAAAGTTCACATTGGTTGCTGAGTAAGTAGTTATAATTGGTAAAATTGGATCACAGCAGATGGGTTTGATTTGGGTAAAAGTCCGGAGTGCCTGACGGAGCATGGTGAATGAGTAGCCTCTGCTGGTGAGTGCGGAGAACAGCACCTTCACAGCTTCTTTGAAATCCTCATGCCTAGTGCAAATCCTTTCAAATCTCAGTAATTGTGACTTCATGAGGCCAGCAAAAGTATGTTTGGGGTGGTAGCTGGTTTTAAACAGCAGAGCATGTGTGTCGGTCTCCTTAAAGAAAACTTTCACCTCCAATCTAAGTTCCTCTGCAAAATCCTTCCCTTTATAGGTCGTAGTGTCTAAAAATTCTATAGAATCCGGATTAAGTGTGGCTTTAAGTTTAATTGACTGTCTATGGCAAATTGGAAATCCTCTTCTGAATACTGCCAAATTCCCCATATATCATCTAAGTACCTGTAATAATGTAAATGTAGTGGTCTTTTTTGGCAGGAAGCCAGGGCTAGTTTCAGTCTTCTGTGATATTGCTGCAAATCCAGTTTGGTCTGGTCCTTGGAGCTCTTGTGGTTGGTTTTGTAGACCGATGGAATGAAAGTCAGGCCCTTATTTAATAAAATAGTCTGTGCTGCAGTCAGCTGAAAAGTCTGAGAAAGGTTGATTACAGTTTTTAACCCCGCTGTCTCTGGAGTGTTCCCGGGGCCTATGCATTTAAATGAGCCAAGGGAGAGGAGGTGAAAGTGGTGAAATCGGATCTACATCCTCTCCAGGCTGGTGCCGCTGCATCTCCTCTCGTGCAGGTGAGGTGTGTTCCTCTGGTCTCTGAGGGGCTGAATGTATCTCTCCATCGACCTGGAGTGGGACCGTACTGGGAGCCTGTCTTGGTGCTACTCTCTGCTGTAGTCTTGGCTGTCGTTGTGGCAGAGGTCTGGCAGGTCTCGGTGTTTTCTCCTCTGGAAGTTCTGTAATTTCTGTGCTCCTGTCTCTGGTCATTCTGGACTGAGCCTGTGTGGGCCTGGCACGGGGAGGGGGGGGGGACTGTGGTGGTGGTGGTGTTGCTGGAGGTTATGTTTGTGGTTGTGTAACTGTCTCTACCCCCACTGTGGCTGAGGCAGGCCTGTCAGCAATAATGTCTGGAGATGTCTGTGTTTGGACCACCTCATGTGTTGGTGCCTGTGTGTTAGGCTGAGTAGCCTCCACTAATCTGGCATAAACAGATTCCAGTGTTTCTTGACTTAACTTTTTTCCATAGTGGCTGCGAGACCATGCAGCAGCAATGGAAAAGTTCTTTTTCCAATCATTACGAGACAATTGCAGTAGAATTTGGAGATTGTTACTCAAACTGGTCTGATAATGGTCCCTGAGGATGAGGACAGTGGTGTATTCCCACTGTCTGGCATTCCCCATAATTAAGGCCCCTGTACTGGGGTCGGGGTCCGCAGGTTTAATGGACTCTTGTAGTGTCTTAGTGATCTTAGCAATGGCAGTCGGTACATTTTTGGATGAAATATTACTAAAATGATGTGCAGCTTTAATCATCCTATGTATGGTGCATAGTTTAGCTGAGAAATCAGAGTTGTAGTCGTTTTCTGATCTGTTCTGTGGGTTATGGAAGGATTTGACAAACCTTCCATTGCGTTGGTTTCCCCTAGCCCCTCTGTAGGTGGGTTGCTGCTGAAAACTGCGTCCACGCTGTTGGCGGAAATTATGAGCTCCGGTGTAAGGCTCTCTGCGTGGCTGCTGGTAGCCTCCTCTCTCTCTGTTGTTCCAATAATTGCCTCCATTGTTGTTGTAATTAATCCGGTTGGTACCTCTGTTGAAGCTACGGTCCGTTCTCTGCTCTCTCCGCTGCGCAAAATGGCGGGCCTCTCGTCTCGGCCGCGCCTCGCCACATCTGCGTAGCTGGTGTAGCCGTGGGACTGCTGTCAACGATGGTGGTACGAGGGTTGTCTGTGACAAGGGTTGTAAGACCCTCTCTGTCTGTTTCTACCTCGTTTATAACGGTTTGCCAGCCCTCGTCCTCCCAGTGGCGGTCAGCCATCTTGTGGAGTTCCGCGGCAGGAGCAATAAAAAAAAAAATACTGAATAAACTTAAAACTATCTCTAAAAAAGTTAGACTTGATGGTTAGCGTTGTCAAGGTTTTATTGTTCAAGTAGCGACGCGTTTCGACATACAAAAAATGTCTTTCTCAAGCTAGGGTTACCGGCAATTTCCACTGGATGCGGAACGTCTGCGTCCCTACTCCGTCCCAGCTCCGGCGGTCCGCAGCCCTCCGGAGCAGATACGCAGAGCTTCTATTGCCGGACGCCGGAGAGCTCCGCAGCAATTCAGCACACGGCAGATAGTGCGGGACAGGAAGTCGAGCACAGAAACAAAATAAAAATCCGGTTAATTTTCAAAGTAAAATACACTGTGCTCACGGCGGATCATATTTCCCTGCACTACACCTTGAAAACACAGCACAGAGTTGTTTCCCCTCTACTCCTCTGGATGGAAACAAACTGTTGTTGGTTTTGTGGTTCTATTCTACGTGAATTCGCGAGATCTTGTGGGTCCTCGTGACTACAGCTGTCAGTCATGGCCGCAGCCGTGCCGCAACAAATCTGGTGGCCTGGTGGGTATTGACGGACGGCGGAGCACGCAGCCGTTCTGCAGCGGGGCCGGTCCGCAGAAGTTCCGCATCCAGTGGAAATTGCCGGTTAGGGTTAGAATCTAACGGGGGATTAGGGTTAGACTCTAACTTGGGGTTTAGGGTCAGGGTTAGAATCTAACTGGAGATTAGGGTTAGGGTTAGAGGTTAGAATATAACTGGAGATTCGAAAGTATGACTAAATACATCTTACCAGGCTTGCAATACCCTGAAGGAGATATGCAAAATATAGGACTAATAGAGGCAAAAGGGCAGCAAAAACATCAAATAAAAAAGGGCTTATTTCCAGAACTAAGCTTCTGTATGTTATTGGGAGGTGGGACAATCTGGCCAAAGATCTTTTCTAGGGAGTTTGTGGAGACCAAACATAGCTAAAAGAGAGTGAATATTGCACCTTAATTCACAAGTTGACAAACACAGCATAATTAGGACGGAAGTGCCACTTTTAAGATTTAACATATTCTCGTTTTTCGGTCAAATGGCCTTTTGAATGGGAGTGCTCGGGACACTACTATGATCGCATCAAAATCACTATTTTTAAAACACTACAAACACTGAAAACACTGAAACTTTGCTCGAAGTATCACCAGGGGCTCTACCCATGAACTTGAGCATTGAGAAAAAAAATTGTGTACACAGAGTTTACTAAAAAGAAAGGTTTTGAACGACTCACTTTAGCAGTTGCTTTTTCCGGTCGCTGCCATCTCGCCAGTCAAAAAGAGTTTGTGTACAATGTTCTCAATGCTGGAGTTCATGTGTACAGCCTTTGGTGATACTTTGAGCAAAGTTTCATGTTGTGTCGAGCCTTGTTATTGTTTTAAAAATAGCGATTTTGATGCGATCATAGTAGTGCCCCTATTACTCCTATTCAAAAGGTCATTTGACCGAAAAACGAAAATACGGTAAATCTTAAAAGTGGTGCTTCCGTCCTAATTATGCTCTTGAACGAAAGTTTGACTCATGTACATTCACAAAAACTCCCTAGGTTGCATTTTGGTGAGAGTTATGCTTTAAAACGGCCAAGTTTGCACTTCAATTTAAAAGGTGATATATAAGTGTTGTGAAAATGACATTTGTAAAAATAAAAGTAAAATAAAAGTTAACAGCAAACTTGCTGTTAACTTTTATTTTGAACCCCGGTTTCCTAGGCAAAAGTCCTGCATTTGTTTGACACATCTACCCCCCAATCGCCTCCTTAGGCAAAAATCTGGCACTCTTATCCTACATCTTACTTCCTGCTTTGCAAGCAGGGACATGATTATTGTAGTTTTATAAAATTATCAACTGTATTTTTTTTTGCTTCTTGTTTTACAGTGTGTAGGGCCTGCTTTTACAAATGCTGCTTTGTGGAAAAGAACTGTCCCAAATTTATGGATCACGGATCCAATCACGGAAAAAATGTCCAGAGGATCCATGAAGTAATATCTGAACGGCTGCAGCTATGATTCATTTGCATGTCTGCAGCCATACTCCCCTTAGCGTGGTCCTACCAGACTCTCATACATTTCATTTGTACAGAGAGTCTGGCCTCTCTCCATTGACAAGTGTTAACTTCCTTGAAGGCGGGTACTCTGTTGAAGTTTAAAACTATTGGATCTGCCCAGAGCCACTCTGGATCTGCCATAACCAATCTAAATCAAACTTTTCCCGAACCCCGTGGGGAGGAGGGCAACAACATCATGGCCAGCAACACAACTCAGCAAATATTGTTCTTGCTCGGGCTTTAACTTCTGGATATTCGGCAGTGTTGCTGCCACAACGGACCGAATGGCTTCGCTCGCATCTTTCTAGTGCACGTCCTCAATGTCATCGTTCTCAGCCACTCCCTCTGTTCGAAACCCAAGAATATACTGCAAACCCAGACGGAGTAGTGAAGGAAAATGAAAATTGAGTGGAAGTACGTAGGAGGGCAGAGCCAGGCTAATACTCCCTAACTTTGATACCGCAACTATTCGCAAAGACTTTGAAACCAAAGCAGGCTTCTGTCTCTCGGTTTCAAAGACTTGTGTCCTGCACTTCTGGTGACTTTTAAAGAATAGAAATAGGCTAAATTAATAAGTACACTGCAACATTTTAGGTTAAATTATAGAATAATTTGCTCTTCTGGCTTGAGGATTTCTCTCTCTTAGTACTCTCCATATTTCTCTCTGTCTGAGGAGGACTAGGCTCTCTTTCGAGTCACGTGCATGTCACAAAAATTTGGTGTAGCTGTATAGTTGTCTGGATGGTAAAAGTAGACGTTTAGAGTCGTAGGGCTTAAACTCGCTGTGCAGTGACAGAAACAGGTTGAGATGACAAAAAGGAAAGAAAAGGTGTGAAAATGTTTCATAAATTGGGAGAAATACAGGGGAGTTGTCACCCTGGGAGGAAACAGGGAGTGGGCAAACAGGTGCCAAATGGAGGTGAATTTTGCCATTGGCGGCTAAAACTCTCAATCTGCCACATTGGCTGGTAGCCAATGAGAATTGAGTGACTCATTTGTTTTTTGCCATTAACTGTTGTTCTTTTCACATTTCAACCAAGTCTGTCATTTCCTTGAATTGAGCTAAAACATGTGATAGATCTGTGTTTGTTGGGCTAAATGACCATTTACTTTGTTGTGTATAGTGGGCATCGTCAGACATACAGTTAGGTCCCGTGAGATTTAATTTGCCTCTCTGTGAACAATGTTTTGCAGCTCATTAGTGGCTCCTAAAGGCGGTGTGCTGAACCCCTCGGGACAGGAAGTTTGTTCACACCTGCATGGGTTAGTCAGATGATGACATCTCGCGACCAATGAGGTGTCACTGCAATCAGAGGTGTGAAGACAAACAAGCATCAGCATGAACACATCAACATGTGATGCAATCATTACTGAACAGGACTGTTTTTTTCAGTTTATATTCTGTCTGACAAGTCAATAATTTAATCAATTGGAATTTTTTTGATTTAAAAAAAGGGATTCAATTATCATGTGAAATGTGAGAGGGGCAGTGATGGAGGACTCGAGTCTCTATTCTCTGGACTCGAGTCCGACTCGAGAATCTATTCTCTGGACTCGTGACTTGACTTGGACTCGCGGACTGAGGACTCGAGACTCGACTCAGACTCGAAAACGAACGTTGGATGAAGTTTCTGACTTAATAGGTTATAAAAATTTGATATAAGATGTTACACTTTTCCTTTTTCGGCCGGGATCTCTTTTTTTCCTCACAGCCACACATACGCTTCTCAGTCGGACACCGCTCGCTCTCCTTGCTTGACAACACACTCACACTCTTTTTCTTTTCTCTCACTCTTTTGTCCGGGTGGCGCGCACGCCCGCTCGCGGTGTGAGGCGCATGTCCGCGCTATTCTCCGACATGCACTCACAATCACTGCTGATAGACGGCCTTTCCTACAGCTGCCCCCAAATAGCAGTACCTATTTAAAACTATGAAAGGCTGTCCACTCTAGGTGGGGGTGGGTTGGAAGGTTGGTCCTCATCATCTGGTATAGCTGGGAGGACAACCAGCCGGGCCATGGGCCTGGTGTAGATCTTATCCTATATCGCCTAGACAGATTTTACATCCAAAGCTGGAAAGAGCAGATGGATTGATATTGAAATATATATCAATATATTAGGTCGCTGCTGTATTACTGTGTTGCAAGTGTATATGTAATCAATAAAACAAATATGCTGTGTGGCAGAAAAAAGTCAGTAAATAAACTCCCTTTGCAATCGTGACAGTGGTGTCATTTTTGTTTAATGTAGACCCTCTTTTGTAACTATATCAGCTCTTTAATGCTGCCAGAGTGGAGAAATGTAGACAGTCTTGAAATATAACACAGACTCAACCTTGATGACTTGACTTGGACTCGAACACTGGGGACTCGAGACTCGACTCGGACTCGAACTCAGGTAATGGTGACTCGACTTGGACTCGACTCAGACTCTTTGGTGATTTGGACTTGGGCTCGGACTCAACAGTTGGTGACTCGACTACAACACTGGAGAGGGGTTGCTGCCACTCACAAATCCACAGACAATTATCTCCCAACTTTGCAGCTCCTCACAGCTCTACAGAGTGTTTTTAAGTCACTGGTATTTTCATTTCATTTTATTATTTATCTCGAACAATCAAAAATATTGCAAAAGAAAAAAATTAAATTAAATTAAAACCACAAAATAACACACAAACAATCAAAATTTACCAAAAACAAAAAAAAATTAAAAAAAGGATTAGTTCGAGAAGGAGCAGGCGGGAGCAAATAGCTTATTTGGTCCTGCTACTACTTCACAATATCATATTATTACAAAACAAATAGATATGCAAATACAGCATACAATCTTTCAGGTCTTACAATAACTCACAACAATACATACAATACGTTGATTTTGGTTTTATGGCCCAAAACCTTTACTGTTTTTGTTCACTCTCACAGCTCTTAGGGGCCAATTGAGCAAGGCATTAAATAAGGACACAAAGTATAAGAGTGCCAAATTCCATGTAAGAAAGCAGGTTGGGGTGGTGGATGCATAAAAAAAACACAGGACTTTCAGCCAAGAGACCGGGGGCCGTGTCCTGTTTAAAAAATAAAAGTAGTGGGGCATATTTTCTTGCCAAGGATAGTGCTTTAATTCATATAATGCTCCTATGGGTCGTATTAGAGGGAGAAGGAATAAAAAAACTATATTGTCATATGGGTTGGAAGACTTGTTGGACACTTTAATATCCTACTGGTTCTACTTCTGCATCTTTTGGTCCTGCAGGGTGGGTGGTGAACATCCAATGGTGTTATTTTTTAGTGTTTAACAACAAGACAGCGCCAGCAAAATTCAATCAGACTGCAATGGAGAGGATAGATGGGAGGTGGGAAGGCCAGAGGCTTGCTGATTTCTGGGCTATTCTCACAGGCCGAGAATCAGAATAGTTATAAGTCGGCAGGAAATCAAGCAGAGGGCTAGTGGGCAACCTGATTGGCTATGGAGAAGTGCTAGAGGGCCCATGAAGGCACTGGAGACCTGGGAGAAAAGTTCGGAAGATTCAGAGGAGACTGGAACAGGCTAAAGAGAGCCATATTCTGGAGCAGAGCTTTCACCTGAAGAATGCCACTTGTTGGGCAAACTCTGGCATCCGCTCACAGATGGAGTGAGGAGTGTTAGGAAGTAGTGCGCAGGTGGATGGGAAAGTGTGAGGGCATCTGGTGGCAAGTCTGGAAAGTTCCTTAGAAGTGCATGGGCCTGGGGGCAGTCGCAGGAAAAGAGGGCCTGACTGAGCAGAATACTGAGGCAGCTGTCGAGACACTGAGATGGCTTAGCAAGATCAAACCGGACTGGCTGTTCTCATAAACCATACGTACATATTGCTAGAAAAGTAAACTACTGTAATTCGTATGTATTCCAGGTATTTACTACCGTCAGGGCCAGTGCCTCCGTTGGTATCTGCCTCCACAATGTCAAAAGTCAGTTTCATTCGAGCGAGCAGAAATCAACTTTGAGAGGAGAGTTTATCTGCGAGAGCATGTCTGCCCTCAAGCGCACGCAAAGCATACAGTCAGGGGCACATGGTGGCTGCTCTGTGAGCGTGATGCTTGGTTTTGTACGTGAATGTGCCATTCTTTCCCTCTCCCTATGTTTTGTTTCATGCTCTCAGCTGCCTTTACATGTTTGAAATTATATACAGTAATTTGCTCATGAGTATGTTTTATCACGCTCGGGAGATATGACATAAACCTGACGCCATAAAAGACAACGCATGAGGCTATTACTAGTAAGCTGTTGAAGACTTAAGGGTTTGGTAAGCTTAAAACAAACTGAATCACTGACCTGCCGCCCAATTGTCTAAGGATTAAAGTGCTTATATATATTATGCTGTTGCATGTGTTCAGCCGGGTCGAGATTTGGAAATATGGAATCTGGGGGTGCCAGAAGATTGACAGAAAGGCAGAACACCAGAGGATTGAAAAGAAAAATGATTATTGAAAGGCTTGTGGACTAACAGAGAAAGTGTAGAAGATGACGTGATGTGTAGAGCAAGAAAAGGACATCAGTGTCCAACAGAGACTGAGAGGGAGAAAAGGAGGGGTGGAGACAACAGTAAAAAGAGATAAATCAGTTGTATGACAGAGTTTGAAGCAGAGAGCTGAGACCTCTCTCATCCTCCCACTGATGATGGAGACACAGGACGGAGCAGAGCTCTGCTTTCCACAACTCTTCAACACCTCCTGCAGGAAGCTGACACCTCCTTGGTTTGAAGTGATGCTCATTCACATTTTGCTCTACTCCATCTCTCTGCTCACTGTAGCTCTCAACCTGCTCGTCATCATCTCAGTCTCCCACTTCAGGCAAAGATCATTGTCTCAAAAATTGAAGTTTTAGATAAATATTGATTGTTTCAGAATGAACTAACATAAAATGTTTGTTTGTCATTTAGATATGAGGACTTGTTTGTTTAATGGTGCTTTTCTCTTTCCCTCCAGGCAGCTTCACACACCCACCAACATCCTCCTCCTCTCTCTGGCTGTCTCAGACTTTCTGGTGGGTCTTGTGCTGATGCCGGGAGAAATCCTCCGAAAAACATCCTGCTGGTTTCTTGGTGACTTTGTGTGTTTTCTTTATAATTATCTTTCAAGCATCATTACCGCATCCTCAATAGGTGACATGGTGCTCATATCAGTTGACCGTTATGTGGCTATTTGTGACCCTCTGCATTACACCACCAGAATCACTGTCAACAGAGTTAAACTCTGTGTTTGTCTATGTTGGCTCTATTCTGTTTCCTACAGCTTTCTCTATGTTAAAGATGTCCTGACTCAACCGGGGAGGTATAATTCCTGCTACGGAGAATGTGTGTTGGTCATTGACTATGTCGTAAAAGCTGTAGACCTTGTTTTGAGCTTTGTTGTTCCTTTTACTGTCATCATAGCTCTGTATCTGAAAATATTTGCTGTGGCTGTGTCTCAGGCTCGTGCCATGCGCTCTCACATTACAGCTGTCACACTCCAGCTTTCAGTGACTCCAAAGGCAAAGAAATCAGAGCTAAAAGCAGCCAGGACTCTTGGTGTTCTTGTAGTTGTGTTTCTAATATGTTTCTTCCCATATTACTCTGTCTCTCTCGCAGGTGACAACTGGGTCAATGCTTCATCTGCATCCTATGTTCTTTTTATGTTTTATTCTAACTCTTGCCTAAACCCTGTCATCTATGCCTTGTTTTACCCCTGGTTTAGAAAAGCAGTTAAACTAATTGTAACTCTTCAGATACTGCAGCCTGGCTCCTGTGAGACCAACATCCTGCAGAGAGGCTGTGGAGCGATTGAGATCAGACTCGGTCTAAGGCTTAAAGAATGAACATGTTCCTACTGTTCATTGAGTGAATTATTAAATACAGAAAGTGAACATATGCTTTCCTGTCTTAACGTCCAAATAGTCTATGATCAACAAATGAAAGGCCTGTGTTTCAGCTTTTGCTTGTTGTGTATTTTCTCTCTCTGATGCTGCTATATTTAAAGAAAGAGTCATAAGCACTATATACTGTTTCTAGGTAATCACCCTGTTTAATCCAAGCTTTAAATTCACACATGTATGACACTTATGCAGAGTCATTTTTAGTTCTAGGGAACCTTTTTCCTTTGTGATAGGAAACATTTCAACCCAACACAACTAAAGAGCTACTAAAGCTTTGTATTTATGTCTCTATGTTTGGACAAAGCATCATCTCTGTGATTTATGTCCATTTTGTTGCAAACAGAAATTACAGGCCTGCTGGGCTCCTGTTTCACAGAGAAAAGATGCACATGAACAGACACACTTTCCCATCAAGTATAGAAAAACATCAGCTGTGAACAGTAATTGTTTTTCACATAAAAAAGTTATTTTAATCATTTCAGTTTAGTGTCATTCATATGTTATCCCTGTATATATTGTCTTTATGACAGAATTATTGAAAGCACTATGAAGTCCTGTTACGAGAAGTTAAAAAATAGATTATTTGAAAAGACAGGATTATCTAGAGTTCATCAGATCATTGCAGTCACATTTCCAGAGAAACATTTAATGTTAGGACAGGGAAAGTTAAAGTTTCACAAATTATGTAAAGTGTAATGGGTTGCAATTTAAAATCAGTTTTACTTGAAAAATGATCAGAATTATTGTCATTTATTTAATTTTACATAGCATAATGACTTGTTGTAAAATGACATGAAATATGATAATAAACAGAAGAAATATCCATAATGTAAGGTTGTGTCTTTTTATTAATTTTTTACAATAAGTGATATCATTTTGACTGGTCACAAAAACGATCAGACAATAACGACATGTTGAAAACTCCAGAACACAAAACAAAACTACAGTAAAAGTAAAAACAACAGTAACAGTATAAGCTTACAGAAGAGTGGGTGGGGGTTGAGATAATTTGTTCAGCATGTCTCTAAGAACATGGGTTATCAGGGGTGGCAAGCCTACAGGGCATTGATCAGTGCAAGAGACATAAAACCAGATACTCTTAATGGCCACTAGGGGTGTTAAAGGCTATTTTTCAAATTGTCTGGAAATCTCAGTGAAAGGCGATTCTGAGGTTTGAAGCTGCATTAAGTGTGTAAAAAAAGACAGCCCTCTCATTCCGTTAAATGGGATCACTCTGTTGACTCAGCAGGGCGTCGTTAAAAAAAGCAACAACAAAACAGTGGTACAACTTTTGCTGTACGTAATTTGATGTCATCCAGAAAGTGCCATGTCTGGGCTTAAAGCTTTAGTGAATTACTTTTTTATATTAATGCACGTCTGTTAAGTTCAAACCATAACAAAATCAGTTGGTTTAAAGCTAATTAAGACTTTCAGCTCCACAAAACTATTTCTATATTTCTTAGTATGGCTATGTTTATAAAACAGTGTTGTACACACGCACAAACTGTAGTGACGTTGTACATCTCTGTCCTCCTTGGTTACAAGCAACTGCGTTGAGGAGGGGTGGGTGTGGTGCACGATCACCAAAGCCTTGTGTCATGTGGATGCAATGACTGTGTTGTTGTCATTAATTTGAATTCCTCATGGGGGAGACAGAAACTATGCACTATAGCTTTAAGGTCAGGAATGGAGAGATTTTCTAAGGTCAGAGGGAGAAACTAGGGTTAGGGTTAAGCACAAAGAGATGATGAAAAAGAATTTTGATTGGCAGAGGTGAACATGGGATTCTCTGATTCCAAAGAGATGACACAGCTCCAAATTCTGTTTCTCCTGAACCCATCCAGTTGGCATCCCGGCCTGCCACCCAGTGCAATAGCTTTGATATCGTTAGCCTCCAGGCTTTCTTTCTTGAGCCGGTTAGCCCTTCCATTCCCTGATCCAGTATCACCAGAACCCAATGAGCCTTTAATGGACTAGTTGAGGTGCCAACCTGATGTCTAGCATATTTCATTGAGTATTGCCTTGGCTTTTTCAGGTTCTACCCCATGTTGGAGACCCAAGAAGAAGGCCTGGTTCCCATGGCTCCAGGGGCTGCCCTGCACCGCGTAAATTGAATCTCACATACATGTATTGATATCACGCACACAGAAATAAAACTCAAGCATTTCTGTTGTCCAAAACCGTTCTACTATGTTTTGGGAGTCAAACTGAAAAAATAAACAACTTATACAGTGGACAAAATATCTACATTTCTTCAAAAAAAGTCCAGACGCTTTTGCCCTAATGACATTCACTGATGCCAATACTCAAAATAATAATGTCATATTTATTTATATCACACACAAAGCAATGCTACACACACATTTGTTGTCTAAAACATCTCTTATGTATTTGGAGTCATTCAGTACAAAAATAGACATAATTATAGCTGCTAATTATATGCTATATTATATGCATATGCATAATTATAGCGATGGTTGGCCCGAGCATTTTAAACTCACAGGGAAGGTGTCCAAAGCAAAATGGCTGATTTTGTATAAGATGTGACATTGTGACAATTGAGCTTTGAACTCGCAAATTTCAGGTCCAAAGGCAAACACTGATCTCATTGAGGTATTGTCCAGGTGATGACTCCTCTACCTATATGGGCTATATTTTATTGAGTCAGCCTGGGTTGACTCAATAACATGACTTTCCTTAACTGGAACTGGACTGATTGTTAATCAGAATCAGGTGTGTTAATACAGATACACATTTAAAATATGCAGGGGAGTTGTCCACAGCACAATGCCTGATTAGATATATGTATTCAATTCAATTCAATTCAATTCAATTTTATTTATAGTATCAAATCATAACAAGAGTTATCTCAGGACACTTTACAGATAGAGTAGGTCTAGACCACACTATAATTTACAAAGACCCAACAATTCCAGTGATTCCCCCAAGAGCATGCATAAGTGCGTAAATGCGACAGTGGCAAGGAAAAACTCCCTTTAGGAAGAAACCTCGGACAGACTCAGGCTCTTGGTAGGCGGTGTCTGACGGTGCCGGTTGGGGGTGTGATGGACAATGGCAATAATAGTCACAATAAAGATAATGACTAGAAATAGTAGTTATAGTAGTTCATGGTGTTGCAGGGCACTGCAGGGCGCTACAGGGCGTAGCAGGGCACCGCAGGGCGTTGCAGGACGTAGTAGGACGTGGTAGGACGTAGCAAGTCGTAGCTGGGCATTGCATAGCATAGCAGGGTGTAATAGGGCACAGCAGGGCGTTGAGCAGGACCACGGGGACAAGCAGTCTTAAACTATAACCGCATAACTAGGGCTGCCTTCAACCTCCTACCTAACAGTCGGCTCTATCGCCTAGTTTTTATTATACTAATAAAGTGTTTTTAAAAAAAAAAACAAAGATACATTTTTACGTGTAAGTAAGTATTAGCCTCACGCTAATTTATCAAGACTAGGCCTACCGGCTAAACTAACGCTAGCTTCATGGCAACCTCTACACCTGGCGAGTCCCCACTCCCCCTCAGGATTTCCTCGTTGTTTAATAATACAAACAAAGAAATTGCTGACCTCAGGGAAGATGTTCGTCGGCTTAAAAGGACTTAAAAACCAAAGATGCTTTGTTAACCGCCTGCTTGGACGTGGCTCATAATCAGTCGCTCCGGATCTCATCTCTCTCGGCGGCCTACCAGGATACCGCGCCATGGGACCCAGCTGCCTGCCCACGCCCATCGTCCTGCTCAACACCGGTTATCAAGCCACCCTGGACTGAGGTGGTTTGCGCCCGAAAGAGAGTCTCGGGTAGGGCTCCATCGCCTCCTACCCTCAGCCTCTCCAACCGCTTCAATGCCTTGTCGGAGTCGGAGCCGGTGGCGGCCAATGCGGCTCAACGGGCTCGCCCCGCTTCAAAGCAGACTGACCAGCCATTGTCACGGAAGACGATTGCTACCGCGCGGAGAAAGCTTCTGAAGGATGCGGTAGTCAGACGGTCCGGTGGCCTACACTGCCTGGATCGGCCAAATGACAACGTTCCTCAAAAACAATCCCCACAACCGAACGGTAAGCAATCTTCCTCTTCTTTTCCCTGCCCATCTGAAACTGACACTGACTGTTTTGCTCCCGTCACCGGCTATCCACACCCCCCCACTCCTCGTCCGCTCTTCCCCCTAACCACAGTAATTATTGGGGACTCCATCACTAGAGACCTACGGTTTCATAATGGTGTCACACACTGTTTTCCTGGAGCCAAAGTTGCAGACATCCTGGCTAAAGTTATGGACCTGATACCCTCATTTCCGACCTCTATCAAACGCATCGTGGTCCATTGTGGACATAGCGACATGTCCACTCGGATTCAGGAGTGTGAGCGCACAAGGCGAGACTTTACCACTCTCATTGAGGCTTTAAAAAGCACTGGGAAGTCGGTTTTTATTTCGGGCCCACTTCCATCTCTAGGTCGCGGATCATGCCTCTTTAGTAGACTACTCTCCCTTAACACCTGGCTCCAGCTCACATGCAGCATTCACAAGATAGGTTTTATTGACAACTTCAATCTGTTTTGGGAACGTGGCTCCCTGTTCAGCAGGGATGGGATTCATCCCAATACACGCGGAAGCCAGATGCTACGTGGAAATTTGCACCACGCCCTGCATACCCAGACCTCTGATTGACTGTTTACATCCCGTAAACACTCCCACAAGCACACTGACCAGACACACTCTCCCAAAGTCAATAATCAGAGATACAGCGCTACACGCCCCTCTGTGCTCCCTTCAGAGCAATCACCCATTCATAATCCCATAACCACCGTGTCTGTCCCCCGACTGAGACCGTTTAAACAAAACACTAACAAAAGAGGTGCTATACTAAACAACCTAATTGGAATTAAAACAACCACTGCAACGATAGAACAGAATAGGAAAATCAAATGTGGACTATTAAATATTAGATCTCTGTCATCGAAAGCATTATTGGTAAACGAATTGATATCAGATAACCACATTGATTTATTCTGCCTCACCGAAACCTGGCTGGGCCATGACGAATATGTTAGTTTAAACGAAGCCACCCCTCCCAGTCATAATAATACCCAAATTCCACGAGGCTCAGGCCGAGGAGGGGGAGTTGCAGCCATATTTGACTCGAGCCTGTTAATTAATCCTAAACCTAAACGATAACGTTAATTATAACTCGTTTGAAAGCCTTGTTCTTAATCTTCAACACCCAACATGGAAAACAGTACAGCCAATTATATTCGTTGTTGTTTACCGAGCACCAGGTCCATATTCTGAGTTTTTATCTGAATTCTCAGAGTTTTTATCATGCGTAGTCCTTCAATCAGACAAAGTACTTATTGTAGGTGATTTTAATATACATGTGGACATTGACAGCAATAGCCTTAGTACTACTTTCAATTCACTGCTAGATTCTATTGGTTTCAGTCAGAGGGTGCATAAGGCCACGCACTGTTTTAACCACACCCTCGACCTTGTGCTAGAATATGGCATCAAAATTGACGATTTAATAGTATTTCCACAGAATCCTTTATTATCAGACCATTTTTTTAATAACTTTCGAATTCCTACTACCAGACTATACGAAATTAAATAAAAGTTTCTACACTAGATGCTTATCTGACAGTGCTATAGCTAAATTTAAGGAAGATATTCCAACAGCACTTAACTCAATGTCATGCCTTAATATAACAGAGGACTGTTTTGTTAACTTTAGTCCCTCCCAACTTGATAACTTTGTAGACGCTGCTACGGCCTGCCTACGGACTACTTTAGACTTGGTTGCTCCTATCAAAAAGAAGATGATGAAGCAAAGGAAACTAGCACCTTGGTATAACTCCCAAACTCGCAAATTAAAACAAATCTCACGAAAACTTGAAAGTAAATGGCGTTCCACCAAACTGGAAGAATCTCGTGTGGATTGGCAAGATAGTCTAAAAAATTATAGGAGGGCCCTCAGAAATGCCAGATCAGACTACTACTCAATACTAATAGAAGAAAATAAGAACAACCCAAGGTTTCTTTTCAGCACTGTAGCCAGGCTGACAAAGAGTCATAGCTCTGTTGAGCCATCTATTCCTATAGCTCTGAGCAGTGATGACTTCATGACCTTTTTTAATGATAAAATTATAACAATTAGAGAAAAAATTCATCACCTTCTGCCCACAGCTTCTAACGACTCACCATTGGGCGCAGGAGGGCTAGAGAGAACGATAAGACCTGATACTTATTTAGACGGCTTTTATCCTTTAGACCTCCAACTATTAATGTTAAGGGTCTCTTCAGCTAAGTCAACTACCTGTCTCTTAGACCCCATTCCAACGAGGCTACTTAAAGAAGCACTACCCATGGTCAATACCACATTACTAGATACGATCAATATGTCCTTATTAACGGGTCACGTACCGCAGTCTTTTAAAGTAGCTAAGATAAAACCTATTCTGAAAAAACCCACCCTCGACCCTGAGGTCTTAGCCAACTATAGACCTATATCTAACCTCCCGTTTCTCTCCAAAATCCTTGAGAAGGTAGTCGCTAATCAATTGTGTGACTTTCTGCATAGAAATAGTCTATTTGAAGACTTTCAGTCAGGATTTAGAATGCATCATAGCACAGAGACGGCACTGGTGAAAATCACTAACGACCTTCTAACTGCTGCTGACAAAGGACTTGTCTCCATACTTGTCTTATTAGATCTTAGTGCTGCATTCGACACTATTGACCATACCATCCTCTTACAGAGACTGGAACATTTAGTTGGCATTAAAGGAATCGCACTAAGCTGGTTTAAGTCCTATTTTTCTGAGCGATCCCAATTTGTTAATATTAACGATGAATCCTCCAAATACGATAAAGTTAGCCATGGCGTTCCTCAAGGCTCAGTGCTTGGACCAATTCTATTCTCTTTATATATGCTTCCTCTAGGCAATATTATTAGGAAACACTCAATTAACTTTCACTGTTACGCAGACGACGCCCAATTATATCTGTCAATTAAGCCAGACGAAAGCGGTCAGTTAGCTAAACTTCCAGCGTGCATTAAAGATATAAAATCCTGGATGACCCACAATTTTCTGATGTTAAACTCAAACAAAACGGAAGTTATTGTGCTGGGACCCATGCACCACCGAACTTCATTATCTAAAGATATAGCTACCCTAGATGGTATTGCCCTGGCCTCCAGCACTACTGTCAGAAATCTAGGAATCATTTTTGACCAGGATCTATCCTTTAACGCCCACTTAAAACAAACCTCAAGAACAGCCTTTTTCCATCTTCGTAACATTGCCAAAATCAGGAACATCCTCTCGCAAAACGATGCTGAAAAACTAGTCCATGCATTCGTTACTTCCCGGCTGGACTACTGTAATTCTTTACTATCAGGCTGCTCAAATAAGTCCCTCAAGACCCTCCAGCTGATCCAGAATGCTGCAGCACGTGTTCTGACAAGAACTAACAAAAGAGATCACATTTCTCCTGTATTAGCTTCTCTGCATTGGCTTCCTGTAAAACCCAGGATTGAATTTAAAATCCTTCTCCTGACTTACAAAGCACTAAATGGTCAAGCACCATCATACATAGAAGAGCTCTTAGTACCTTATTGTCCCACTAGAGCACTGCGCTCCCAGAACTCAGAGCTACTTGTGGTTCCTAGAGTCTCTAAAAGTAGAATGGGAGCCAGAGCCTTCAGCTACCAGGCTCCTCTCCTGTGGAACCAGCTCCCAACTTGGGTTCGGGGGGCTGACACCGTCGCCACATTTAAGAATAAACTGAAAACCATCATCTTTGATAAAGCTTATAGTTAGGGAGTGAGGAGTTGCAGCATAGTAGAGTAGAGTAGAGGGAGGCAGGAAGTACAAGCCCGTTCCGGCAAGGGAGAGTACGAGCCCGGTCCAGGGCCCCTCTCTTTAGCCTGCCTCTCTTAGTTATGCTATTATAACTCTAGACTGCTGTGGGAAGCTCCTTCCAAGGACACAATGAGCCGCTCCCTCTTCTCTCTTTTCACTTGTCTCCTTTTGTGTGCATCTTAGTCCCAGAAATGCCTGTTACTAACCTAGCTCTGGGGAGTTTTCTCCCCGGAGTCCCTTTGCTTCTTCTTCACCCAGAACATCGCCTTGGAATTGGGTGGCACCTACACCGGGGTCCTGGGTGCAGCTGACGCTATGGACTTACTACACCCTGCTACGCTCTGCGATTCCGACTGCGTCCTGCTGCGTCCAACCGCGCCCACCCAGGCTGCTGTGCCACACTACACCCCGTAACGCCCTGCTGTACCCTACTATGACATGAACTACTACGACTACCATTGTGATCACTTTATTATTGTGATCTTTATTATGACTATTATTGCCACCATTCACCACTCCCCCAACTGGTGCCGTCAGACACCGCCTACCAAGAGTCTGGGTCTGTCCGAGGTTTCTTCCTAACAAAAAAGGGAGTTTTTCCTTGCCACTGTCGCAATAGCTACTGTTAATGCTTGCTCTTGAGGCAACCACTGTAATAGTTGGGGCTTCGTAAAGTACAGAGTTTGGTCTAGACCTACTCTATCTGTAAAGTGTCTCGAGATAACTCTTGTTATGATTTGATACTATAAATAAAATTGAATTGAATTGAATTGAATTGAATTAAGGCCCAGCACAATAACTTCAGTTTTGTTTGAATTTAACATCAGAAAATTGTAGGTCATCCAGGTTTTCATATCTTTAATGCATGCTTGAAGTTTAGCTAACTGACTGGTTTCATCTGGCTTGATCGATAAGTATAATTGGGTGTCATCTGCATAACAGTGAAAGTTAATTGAGTGTTTCCTAATAATATTGCCTAGAGGAAGCATATATAAGGAGAATACAATTGGTCCAAGCACTGAGCCTTGTGGAACGCCATGGCTAACTTTAGTGTACCTGGAGGATTTATCGTTAACATTAACAAATTGAGATGTAGAAAATCACATAACTGATAAGCGAGTCCACGGTAGCGATTTCTCAGCTTTACAAGGCATGGTATATGGTATTTTGCCTCAATTGCAATTAAATCTCCTCCAATTATCTTGTCATAAGCCTTGTGACCTTAAGTGATCATGGTTTGGATATTCCTGTCAGTATCAAATGTTGATACTTCATGGAGAGCACCTTGATCTATGCCACCCTCACAGAAGAAGCACTTTCGAACATCCAGTCGTTGGCGTTTCATTGGCTTTCCCCCTCCAGATTCAACAACGTTCTTCTTTGTTGCTTTCATGCGCTTTGAATTGTTAAACTTTAGGTGGCAAGATTTGTGCCAAGAAGCAGAATGTGAAGCAAAATTGCTAGCAGTTTCATAATTCCCCAAATACAGTTTAGTTGGAAGATTGTCAATCGCCCTGAATTGCTCGACATTAGTAAGAAATGATCTATAGTCATCAGATTTATCACCACTTGTCCCAGGTGTTTGAAAGGGACATCTCAGAGGTTAAGAGGTGTCTTTCTGGCAAATAATACATAGAGCCCAATTGAGCTCCATGTTGAAGTCTCAGAAACTAATGTTATGTAAGCATAAAAGAACGAACGAATCAAGACATTCTGACCTGCAACACGTCTACAATAGGAAACCAAAATAACTGAAAGTACATCTAGCTATGTACTGTCACACACAAATAGGATTTAACATGATGTGATGTAGCCTAACATAAAACTAATGACCAAACTATGAACTCAGTAGATAGCTATATGAATGACCTAGTTGAATTGAAAAATAAGAGAAAACCAAGATCTCTTAACATTTAAGCATTTTTACTGCCTTTTTTCATAATTCCGCCTATATTATACAGGGCTTTTTGAGGTTTTTTGAGGTATAAGGTGTCTTGGCACTCTATTTTACACTTATAATTTGGAAGATCTACTGGCCAGAGCACAAATAAACAAAAGGAAGCTTATTCAGTGGTCTTAAAAGGCCAATACCCTGAAAGTTTTACTTGAGAGGAAAAAAAACAAAAAAAACATTTTTCATGAATATAGTTTTTTAAGTGATTTGACACTGAATTTCAATATTTCTGCTGGGCTCCTAGGCTGAAATCATTCAGGAGGTCCTAGAGAAGCTTCATGTAAAATGTTGTGCTTTTATCACCTCGGTAACGGTGTTATTTAATATGTGCACTACCCAACTGGACTAGAGGGAGAGAGGGATGCGCTCATAAAAGTTAAAACATTTAGAGACTGACAACCCCGTTAACATTCCCCGTTGGGTATTTTTATGAAATATATAGATTTTAAAGGGAGGGAATTACATAGGCTATCGGCATCTTGAGCTGTGTGTTGCCAATGCGCACATCGGTGTGAATTATGTTTTTATATTTTTTATTTGCTCTCACGATCGCTTCTACTGCCAGGGTTGCAACTGATAATATAATAGGCTAAAGCAACGACAGTTTATGTGTAATTATTGTCAGATCTAGTGCCTGACTGATCGGGAAGTGATATTGATAAGCGTTGTGATTTACGCATTTACAGCGTCGGCTATTTTTTTTGCCAGCTTTCCTCCTGTTTTAGGAAGCAGCGACTGTATTGCATTTTGCCTGTAAACCTGTGTCTGTGTTCTTCATATTTATGTAGAATTATAGTTTGCTCTTCTTGTTTAAAATATGCGGCTCTGGTAGATGTTTGCGATTGGTCATGCTGTGCAAACACCGCCTCTTTTATGTGAACGCGCGTGCTGGATTGTGAAACCCTGGGTTGATTGAACTAGTTGTTAACCACCATCGTGACACAGCTTATGCGGGACCGCGGTTGCTAGGGTTAGTGAAGCCGGGTAACTGAAAGAAATCCAGGGCATGTTGATCTTGATTCGTATTACAGGCCTCATAACTCTAACCCTTGCAGCTATACTTTCTCATTCTTTTTCCAGTAAATAAACAAAAACCTATCAGCACAATTGTATGTACTGCAAACTAGAAACAGGCAGAACTTCTAAACACAAGGTGCGATGACGAACTGACACCAGACAAAGGGGAGCACACGAGGCAACAAGGGCTGTAACAAGAGACAGGTGACCTGAAGGCTGATGAACAGGTGAAACACATCAGGGTGAACAGACAATCACAAAGGTGGGAAAAAAAACATAAGGAAGGAAGTCAAACAAGACATCAAAAAAGAAATGATAGTTCTAGTAGGCCAACAAGAGTTCTCAATCCCAATTTAGAAAATACGACGCTTGGGCAGTGCCCGTCAGCATCCATTACGATGCAAAAAGCACCACTCAGCACGTATGGAACACACCGCAGCAGCAGCAGCAGCAGCAGCAGCAGCAGCTCCACAGCGCTTTAAGATGACTTAGTACAAAGAGCAACAACAAGTATAAAAAGCCGGAATTCTGTGGCCGGGTTGGCTCAGTAGTAGAGCAGGCGCACATATACTGAGAGGTTTATGCCTCGACGCAGAGGTCCAGGGTTCGAATCCGACCTGTTACAATTTCCTGCATGTCTTCCCCCTCTCTCTCACCTAGCTGTCCTGTCAAACATTAAAGGTGGAAAAGCAGGGGCGATTCTAGGATCTGACCTTTGGGGGGGCTCAGCCCCTAATGAGCAGTTGATAGCAGTTAAGCTAGGGGCGTCTGGGGGTATACCCTTAAATCATGACTTCTGGTGAATTCTGGGGAAAGAAATAGACAGATTGAGACATGCAATTATGACAAACTATCAACAGTTTCAAGGCATCTGCTGTGAAAAAAGATGGCAACTACAAAGCATGATTATTGCAGTACATACCTAGGGGCGTCGGACTAGGGGGAAAAAGGGGACTGAGTACCCAGGGCCCTCATGTGAGGAGGGCCCAAAATATGCTAGAATGAATAGCTGTGGATGCAGGCAAGGGCCCATAGAAAATGCCTTTCTACAGGGCCCAGAAATTTGAGCTACGCCCCTGCACATACCTTGAACTGGTAAAATAAGCCTTAACATATTTTTAGACAGCATTATTCATGTTTTTTCTGCTATTATTTTTCAACTTTTTCAGTTACATCATTGATAGAAACTGATATGGTTATACAGCTACATGATGAATAATCTAATCTAATAATGCCTCTGAACCAGATGGAGAAAATCCAACATCTCTTTTTCTTAAGAGCCTGGGCCTGATAATAAAAGCATTTACTGTAATACAACAACTACATTATATGATAAGTAAGACATCAATAAATCTGAGAAGACCAACTTTAATGATGAGCCACAAAACAATATTATGCAATACAGGAATAGGATGTATATAGCACAAAAAAAAACACTTAAAGAGGGTAGAAAACTAGTCCTCCATGAAATGCATATGTAAAAATAATGTGAATGGAATATTTTAAGTGTTTTAAATGTTTTTGCCCATACAATATATGTCCACTTTCTCACCTGGTTCTTCCAGATCCCTCTCTTTGTCCACTTTCTCTCCATCCTGCTCTCTCTCTCTCCATCCTCCTCTCACCCTCTGTCGTATCACTGACAATCACATACAAAACATTTTGTAATCAACTAGAAAAAAATCTTCAAATAAAAGAGAAAACAAAACACAGTAGTCCTACTATATATATATATATATATATGTCTTGTAGGCTACCTAGCCATTTTCTCACCTTGTTCATCTTGCTCTCTGCCCTTCAGAATCAGAATCAGAATCACTTTATTCGCCAAATGCATCAGCAGACACACAGGAATTTTACATGGCAATCAGTAACACAGCTTGACAAACAATATATACGCATAGCTGCATGGACATGCTTAAAAACAATCAATAAAAAATAGTGACGTTGGAGGTGGGGCCGCACATTGATCAGCTATTCAAAAGGGAAATGGCTCTTGGAAAAAAGCTATTGAGGTGGCGTGAGGTCCTTGTCCTCATTGCCCTGTACCTTCTTCCTGAGGGAAGCAGCCTAAAAATGTCACTTGCTGGATGGGACTGATCAACAGCAATTTTAGCTGCCCTCTTCCTGACTCATACAGTTCACTGATTGACAGCTGCCTCTGTCCAGTCAGCCTCTCTGCTGTGCGCACAATGCACTGCAGTCTGTTCTTCGCCTGGGCCGATGCTGATGCAAACCATACAGAAATGGATGTTGACAGAAGGCTTTCCACAGTGGCTCTGTAAAACCTAGACCGAACAGAGCTGGAAACGTTCAGTTTGGTTAACTGCCTTAGGAAAAACATTCCACTGTGAGCCCTCTTAATAATAGAGGAACTGTTTTCCTCCCATTTCAGGTTGTTTGTGATGATAGTGCCTAAGAATTTAAATGACTCCACCTCCTTCACAACAGAGCTCTTGATGGTTAGGGGTGAGAGAGAGGAGGGGGATCTGCGGAAGTCTATCACCATTTCCACTGTCTTTTGTTGGTTAAGCTCCAGATTGTTATTGTCACACCATCCAACCAAATGAGACACTTCCTGCCTATAAGCAGACTCGTCATTGTCCTTAATAAGGCCGACCAAGGTGGTATTGTCTGCAAATTTAATCAACTTGATGGAACTGCTGTTGGAAGTGCAATCATTGGTGTATAGTGAGTAAAGAAATGGTGACAGCACACACCCCTGAGGTGCTCCAATGTTGGTATACTGGGGATCAGACATGTGCTGGCCAAGCCGCACCTGCTGTTGTCTATTGCTAAAAAAATCCATTATCCAGCGGCAGATAGAGGGTTCCACCCCCATCAGTGACAGCTTCCACCGTAGCCGTTCGGGTAGGATGGTGTTAAAGGCGGCACTGAAATCCACAAACAGCATCCTTACATAGGAACCAGGAGAGTCGAGGTGGTCCAGAGCATAATGCAGGCCTAAGTTAACTGCATCATCCACTGAGCGGTTTGCCCTGTAAGCAAACTGCAGTGGATCAAGATGGGGAGCTGTGATGGGTTTAAGATGAAACAAAACCAACCGCTCAAGACATTTCATGACCACTGATGTAAGGGCCACCGGTCTGTAGTCATTCAGACCCACAGCGCTGTTCTTCTTCGGTACTGGAATAATGGTTGACGACTTAAAACAAGCCGGAACCTTGCATAAGACAATCGACTGATTAAAAATGTCTGTAAAAACTGGAGCGAGCTGACTGGCGCAGTGCTTCTGGGTGGCAGGCGATATCCCATCGGGGCCACCTGCTTTCCTTACATTCTGCCAGCTAAATAGCCGGTGCACGTCCTTCTCCTCAATATCAAAGGGGGTTTGGTTTTGAGAGGTGGTGTTCTCCCCCTCCCTGAATGGGACTCCATGATTATGAGGCAGTGTGGGAATGACACCCAGATCCCACCTGGAAGGGGGATTCTCCTCACTCCTTTGTGCTGTCAACCAGAAGGCAAATGTAATCAACTAATCAACAGAGAATGTATTGTGTAGGCTACCAAAGGTTATACATTCACCTATTTATAACATATGTGAATATGGGGTTGCTGTTCAGTGCAGTGGGATAATGTTAAAGGCTTATCTTATACTTTATCACCTGAACCTGGCTGTTTTCTTTTAAAAAAAGAAACGTATATCCATTATTACATTACATTACATGTCATTTAGCTGACGCTTTTATCCAAAGCGACTTACAATTAAGTGCCTTCAACTGTGAAGGTTCAAACTCCAGGCAACAAGTAGTAAGTGCAAATACATTAGCCTTAAATAGGCAAAGCTACAAAGAGACATATGAAAGTGCAGGTTCAAGAATTTTAATTTTTTTTTTATCCGAGGTGTAGTCGGAAGAGATGTGTTTTTAGCCTTCGGTGGAAGATGTGTAGGCTTTCGGCCATCCTGATATCGATGGGGAGCTCGTTCCACCATTTGGGAGCCAGGACAGTGAACAGTCGGGATTTCGTTGAGTGATTAGTTCTCCCTCGCTGTGAGGGGGCAGCAAGCAGTTTGGCTGATGCAGAACGAAATGGGCGGGTTGGGGTATATGGTTTGACCATGTCCTGGATGTAAGCTGGGGCTGATCCGTTCGTGGCCCTGTACGTCAGTACTAGTGTCTTGAAGCGGATGCGGGCCGCAATTGGTAACCAGTGAAGAGAGCGGAGGAGCGGTGTAGTGTGAGAGAACTTGGGGAGGTTGAAGACAAGCTGAGCTGCTGCGTTCTGCATGAGCTGCAGGGGTCGGATGGCACATGCAGGCAGGCCAATCAGGAGGGAGTTGCAGTAGTCTAGACGTGAGATGACTAGAGCCTGAACCAGAACCTGAGCCGCCTTCTGTGTTAGAAGGGGACGTATCCTTCTGACGTTATGCAGCATGTATCTACACGATCGGGTGGTTGCAGCAATGTTAGCAGTGAAGGAGAGTTGGTCGTCAAGTGTTACACCCAGGTTTCTAGCAGTCTTGGTGGGGACTACCACAGAGTTGTCAATTGTTGTAGTCAGGTCTTGGGTAGGAGAACCCTTCCCTGGAAGGAAAAGGAGCTCAGTCTTGTCGAGGTTGAGTTTCAGATGGTGTGTAGACATCCAAGAAGAGATGTCAGTCAGACAGGCCGAGATACGTGCTGCTACTTGAGTTTCAGACTCAGGAAAGGAGAGAATTAGTTGGGTGTCATCTGCGTAGCTGTGATAAGAAAAGCCGTGCGACTGAATGACAGACCCGAGAGAGTTGGTGTACAGAGAAAAGAGGAGGGGACCCAGGACTGATCCCTGAGGAACACCAGTTTTGAGTGGGCAAGGTTCTGAGCTAGATCCTCTCCAGGTTATCCGGTAGGTTCGGTCTGTCAGGTAAGATGTGAGCAATGAGAGCGCAGAGCCTGAGACACCCAGATTTCGGAGTGTCGAAATGAGGATCTGGTGGTTCACTGTGTCAAAGGCAGCAGAAAGATCCAGAAGGATGATGATGGAAGAGAGAGAGGTTGTTCTAGCGATGTGAAGCTGCTCAGTGACAGCAAGGAGGGCAGTTTCTGTAGAGTGACCAGCCTTGAAGCCAGACTGGTGGGGATCAAGAAGATTGTTGTGGTGGAGATAGGTAGAGAGTTGATTATAAATGGCACGCTCAAGAGTTTTAGATAGAAATGGAAGAAGGGAGACGGGTCTATAGTTATTTTCTTATGTTATTTATAGGAGTCGAGTGTTGGTTTTTTGAGCAGTGGGGTCACTCTTGCCTCTTTGAGGGCATCGGGGAAACAGCCAGTTGACAAGGAGATGTTAATGAGATGGGTGAGGAAAGGAAGGAGGTCAGGAGCAATGGACTGGAGAAGGTGAGAAGGGATAGGATCCAGGGGGTAGGTGGTTGGGCGGGCAGAGGTAATCAAAGTAAGAATTTGGTTCCATCTATGGGGAAACAGACTGTGAGTCAGGGTTTGTTGTTCCAGTGTTTCAGTTCTGATATGAATGAGTCTGATGATCCGTCAGGTCGAATTATTTATTTTTCATTGGCATTGACAGTTAAAAATAAGAAAGTGTCTGGTAGGGAGGTAACTGTAGCGGTGGCGCTAGGCTATTTTTAGCGGTGCTCAAGCTGTTACGGCAGGCTATTAATAGCACACTTTAAAAACTTGTTGCAGGCTACTACTAAGCTACATTTGCCTACAGTTAGCAATTTTGTCTAATGTTGCACAACAAAACTAGACTCCGTGGTGAATAAGCTAGGCTAATTCAGATATGATTGCCATCATTGTGATCAGGGAATCACAGATTGGTTCCACAAATACCTGTAGCCTACTTAACGTGTTCATCCGATTAGATTTAGATTTTCACTCCAAGTAGTTGAAAGTAGCCATACTATGACGACTGAATTCCCCAAAGTTATCTGTGCAGACTTAACAGTAGGCTGAGGTGCCCTCGTTCAGGGAATCGTAGATAGACTGTTGACTTTAGGCTACAACTGAGCTGAGCCTGTCGTCATTTATCCTATTCCATCGCTACAATGAGGTTTGCAAAAGCAATAAGGTTTGAGCACTAAACGATTTCATAAAATCACAATGATAAGGACTTTATTTTTCAGGGGTGCTGAGATGATTTTTAGAGGTGCTTCAGCACCCCTAAAAATGCAGAAAAGCCCAAAAAATAATCTTAAAAAAAAAAAAGAAAAGCTGAAATTCTGTGTAGGGAGGTTGGTTGGGGTGTTGGATGGGTCAAACAACACAGGACTTTCACCCTGGAGACTGGGGTTCGTGTTACGTTGTTGTCCCACGTGTCACGGAAACATATCTTTTATAAGCACACCCACAACCGTTTCCTAAAGCTAACTGTCCCGTTTTTGTGCCACATGCCAGTTAAACGTAGCTACGTCCTTACCGGTATGTCCTAAGTGACGTGAATAGTCCCGACCAAGCGCGTTTAGATAAAGCGTGTTTGGATATGACGCTAAAGGAGACTTTTACTGTCAAAAACAACAGCAAAGGCACATGGTACACACATAGTAGATGTTCGAGAAGGCGCAGAAACTCTCTAGCCGCTTCTCTTTCAGCTCTGCAAAATGTATGCTTTATTGTTTATTTTATATTAGTTTTGCTTACTGTTGTTGACATTTGACAGTGATGGCTTGTGGCTATGAGTCGTTTATCAACCCACCAGGCTCCTGCTGACCTCGCTGATCAAAGTTTTCAAATGTAAACATTGGAGCAAACACAGACACGGTTTTAAATTGTTGCAGTTTGGTTATGTTTAGCTAGTTTAGTTTATGTTTTTTTACGAAACTTCACTTCTGTACACATGTGAAGCAAAAGGGGTGACATAGTTTCGTAAAGTAAAGAAAATAGATCACCATTTATTTTCAAACGGCCTTCTGGGTGACAGTCCTCGGTTTAAATTTGAAGATACGACCTGCTGCTGGATTACAGGTCAAAAGATGATGCTTTGGCTTTTTCCATTAATGTTTATGTAGGAACAATATGTGTCCAAATCACAGAGCAACATAGGAAGGAAGTGCTGAGACCGCCTAAGGATCAACGTGTATCCTAATTTGAGAAACACCAAACATAAAATACAAGTGAACAACCACAATGATACCCCTCAAACTTATAACCAGGGCCTGAAATCAACACCCAACCACGTGCCAAATGGAGGTGAATTTTGCTATTGGCGGGTAAAACTGTCTTCCACATTGGCTGGTAGCCAATGAGAATTGAGTACCTCAGTTGTTTTTGCCACTTACTGTTGTTCTTTTCACATTTCAACCAAGTCTGTAATTTCCTAGAATTGAGCTAAAAAATGTGGCGGCACATCACTGGGGTGAAGAGGCTGGCAAAAACAATCAACCGACAAAATGATGAGGATCATTAAAAAAAATGTAAAAGAAGACGTTTTCAGTACCAAACGGGACAGTTGGCGACAATGGCGAGGTTCGTGGCTGATTTACGACAGCAGTTAATCGTAATAACTTGACAACACTTAAATGTGTATTCTTAACAAGTTCAAGAACAATGCGATGAAAGACAAAAGGACAGTCCTGACACCATCGCCCACGACACCTCCCTACAGCTACAGCCACTGTGCATCACCTCCACCTCCCTCACCTCAACAGGGCCCTGGGCCCCCCCACCAATGCCCTCCTTAAAGGTCCCCCCCTCCACCCACCTCAGTGACGACTCTCTCCATCCACGAGAGGGACATCAACAGACTCTTCAGGAGACAGAACTGCCGCAAAGCTGCTGGACCGGATGCTGTCTCCCCATCAAGCTTGAAGCACTGCACTGATCAGCTATCTCCAGTGTTCACAGACATTTTTAACATCTCACTGGAGACATGCCACGTGCCAGCCTGTTTCAAGACCTCAACCATTATCCCTGTCCCCAAGAAGCCAAGGACCACAAGACTTAATGACTTTAGACGCGTCGCCCTGACCTCTGTGGTTATGAAGTCCTTTGAGCGCCTTGTGCTTTCACACCTCAAAGACATCACCAACCCCCTCCTGGACCTCCTGCAGTTTGCCTACAGAGCCAATAGGTCTGTAGACGATGCAGTCAATTTGGCCCTCCACTACATCCTCCGGCACCTGGACTCCGCAGGAAACTATGGTCTCCCAGCTAGGCGTGTCTGACTCCACCTGCAGGTGGATCACTGACTTCCTGTCTGACAGGAACCAGCATGTGAAGCTGGGGAAACACGTCTCCGACTCACAGACTCACACTGATGGTGACGAGGTGGGAGCCTGAACACCTGGTGAACTGGTGCAATCAAAACAATCTAGAGCTCAACGCTCTAAAGACAGTGGAGATGGTTGTGGACTTCAGGAAGAACCCAGCCCCACTTGCCCCCATAACCCTCTGTGGCTCCACAATTGACACTGTAGAGTCTTTCCGCTTAATGGGAACTATCATCTCCCAAGATCTCAAGTGGGAGGTGAACATCAGCTCCCTCGTCAAGAAAGCACAACAGAGGATGTACTTCCTGCGGCAGCTGAAGAAATTCAACCTGCCAAAGACAATGATGGTGCACTTCTACACAGCAATCATTGAGTCCATCCTCACATCCTCCATCACCATCTGGTACGCTGCTGCCACTGCCAAGGACAAGAGCAGACTGCAGCGTGTCATTCGGTCTGCAGAGAAGGTGATTGGCTGCAATCTGCCGCCACTCCAGGACCTATACGCCACCAGGACTCTGAAGTGTGCTGGAAGATTGTGGGCGATCCCTCCCACCCTGGACACAAACTCTTTGAGACACTCCCCTCTGGCAGGAGGCTGAGGTCCATTAGGACCAAAACCTCACGTCACATGAACAGCTTTTTCCCCTCCGCCACTAGCCTTATTAACAAGGCCCGGAAACCACCCTGACTCTCCACCCCTGGCTCTTCATTTCTATCTTTATTTTTAATTTAATTTAATACATACTGTGTACATATACTTATACTTATATTGTTTATACCTATACTTATATTGTTTAATATTCCATCTAGAGAATGTGTGACGTGCACCAACAACACCAAAACAAATTCCTTGTATGTGTTAAAAAACGTACTTTGCAATAAAACCTTTTCTGATTCTGATTCTGATGCTGGTGCTTCCTTTGAGGCAAAACACTGGCTGGTAAAAAGCCTGTGTGGCTGGTGGCCAAAAAAGTTAACTTCAGGCCCTGCTTACAACCATATGGTACTAAAAAGAAAAACTGCATTCAAACAATGTAGTCTTCAGCAAGTTTAAAGAGGCAAAGTTCATGTGAATGCTACAGTATGGTGTCTTAATTAGCAAAGCTAAAACTGAAGTGCCAAACTCATCTCCCAATAGATCACTGTTAGATGGGGCTAAATGACTATTTACTTTGTTGTGTATAGTGGCATCGTCAGACACTCAAACAGTTCTCAACAGGTCCCATGAGATTTAATTTGCCGCTCTGTGAACAATGTTTTGCAGCCCATTAGTGGCTCCTAAAGGCGGTGTGCTAAACCCCTCGGGACAGGAAGTTTGTTCACACCTGCATGGGTTAGTCAGATGATGACATCTCGCGACCAATGAGGTGTCACTGCAATCAGAGGTGTGAAGACAAACAAGCGTCAGCATGAACCCATCAACATGTGATGCAATCATTACTGAACAGGACATATCAACAGTTTTTTCAGTTGATATTGTGTCTGACAATGCAATAATTTAATCAATTGGAATTTTTTTGATTTTTTTTTTACAATAAAAAGGGATTCAATTACCATGTGTAATGTGAGAGGGGTTACTGCCTGTCACAAATCCACAGAGAATTATTTCCTGACTGTGCAGCTCTTCTCAGCTCTACAGAGTGTTTTGAACTCACTGGTATTTGGGTTTTCAGGCCCAAACCTTTACTATTTTTGTTCACTCTCACAGCTCTAACGATGATAATAATAATAATAATTCCATACATTTACATAGTGCTTTATCATAAACACTCAAAGCGCTTCGGGGGGGGACCACGCTCTTACCACTAATATGCCTTACGATGCCAGACGTTTACCACTCATCAGAGTTCATTTTAGGACTCTAAAACCCACTGTACCAAAGAGTTTGGTGTAGCTCAGCAGCAAATAGACAGTTAGAGACCAGCTGGTGAATAAAGTGGAGGATTTAGCAGGTAAAGAGGGTTGTAGTGCTGCCGGAGTACACCAAAATGTACGGAAGAGGCTAATTAAGCAAAGCATTAAATAAGGACAGAAAGTATAAGAGCGCCAAATTCCGTGTAAGAAAGCAAGTTGGGGTGGTGAATGGGTCAAACAAACACAAGACTTTCAGCCAGGAGACGGGGGACCGGTCCTGTCTGAAAATAAAAGTAGTGGGGCACAAATTCTTGCCAAGGATAGGGTGTTAATTCATATACTACTCCTATGGGTAGTATTAGAGGGTAGGAATGAAAAAAAATTGTATATTGTCATACGGTATATTGTCATATGGTTTGGAAGACTTGTTGGACCCTTTATTATCCTACTGGTTCTACTTCTGCATCTTTTGGTCCTGGGTGGTGAACATCCAATGTTGCTTTTTAGTTCTTAACAACAAGACTGCGCCAGCCAAATTCAATCAGACTGCAATGGAGAGGATAGATGGGAGGTAGGAAGGCCCGAGGCTTGCTGACTGTTATCAGTCTAATCAGAATAGTTATAAGTCAACAGGAAATCAAGCAGAGGGCTAGCTGGTAACCTGCTTGACTACAGAGATGTGCTAGAGGGCCCATGAAGGCACTGGAGTTCTGGGAGCAAAGGTCAGAAGATTCAGAGGAGACTGGAACAGGCTAAAGAGAGCCAGGTTCTGGAGCAGAGCTTTCACCTGAAGAATGCCATTTCTTGGGCAAACTCTGGCATCAGATGGCAGTGAGGAGCTTCAGGAAGCAGTGCGCAAGTGGATGGGAGATAAAGAGATATTTCTATTATTGTAGACATAATTATAGAATATTAACAGTTATAGTTACATTTGGGCACGTTGCAAAAAGAGCTGTGAGCAAATAATTGAGGAAGTGATTAGAATGACCTCTGTTGCATAGAATGTTCAGCTGTTAAAGTCATAAACTCAGTTTAGGCTTTTATGAGTTGGTGGTATGAGATAAGCAGGGACACAGAAGAGGTAATTAAGGTTGCAGGGGGTACCATATGGTTAAAAGTTTATCCAAAGATTGTGTGTTTCTGTGTGAGAGGGTTTATGGCAGGAAATAGTCAAGTTGCGTGGTCAGGCGTTTGGTCAATAAGGTCACGACAAGGAGACAGGGTGTCTGTCAACCCCATTTGGAGGAATGAACAGACAGCTGCCATCCCGGGATGCATGAAGCATCCCCCATGCTGAGGAGGAGGACCAAGTGCCCAGAGGGAACTATAACTGTTAAGAAGGGGCTCATTTGACTTGGGAGGTGTCGAAAGCCTCAGTTAGTGAGCCCACATGTGCCTTGTATCTTAAAATACTGTGAGGTGAGGGCCTGTGAGCCTGACGGTGCAGAACAAGAAATAATCCTCTTCAGTTACCGATGGGAAAGTGTGAGGGCATCTGATGGCAAGTCTGGCTGTTCTCATAAATCATACATACATATAGCTATCAAAAGTAAACTACTGTAATTCGTATGCATTCCAGGTATTTATTACTGTCAGGGTCCTCCGTTGGTATCTGCCTCCACAATGTCAAAAGTCAGTTTCATTTGAGCGAGCAGAAATCAACTTTGAGAGGAGAGTTTATCTGCGAGAGCGTGTCTCCCCTCAAGCGCACACAAAGCAGACAGTCACAGGCACATGCTGGCTGCTCTGTGCGTGTGATGCTTAGTTTTACACACAAATATTCCATTATTTCCCTCTCCCTATGTTGTGTTTCATGCTTGCATCTGCCTGTACAACTCTCGATTGTTGAAATTATATATACATAAACTTACACCATAAAAGACAATGCATGGGGCTATTACTAGGAAGCTGTTGAAGACTTAAGGGTTTGGTAAGCTTAAAACAAACTGAATCACTGACCTGTCGCCCAATTGTCTAAGGATTAAAGGGCCTATACCTGCACCAGGCCACGCTGTTGCATGTGTTCAGCTGGATTGAGATCTGAAAGTTTGGAATCTGGGGGTGACAGAAGATTAACAGAAAGGGAGAACACTGGAGGATTGAAAAGAAAAATGATTATCGAAAGACTTGTGGACTAACAGAGAAAGTGTAGAAGATGACGTGATGTGTAGAGCAAGAAAAGTCCTCAGTGTCCAACAGAGACTGAGAGGGAGAAAGGGAGGGGTGGAGACAACAGTAAAAAGAGATAAATCAGTTGTATGACAGAGTTTGAAGCAGAGAGCTGAGACCTCTCTCATCCTCACACAGATGACGGAGACACAGGACGGAGCAGAGCTCTGCTTTCCACAACTCTTCAACACCTCCTGCAGGAAGCTGACACCTCCTTGGTTTGAAGTGATGCTCATTCACATTTTGCTCTACTCCATCTCTCTGCTCACTGTAGCTCTCAACCTGCTCGTCATCATCTCAGTCTCCCACTTCAGGCAAAGATCATTGTCTCAAAAATTGAAGGTTTAGAAAAATGAACCCTGTGTCAGTTTCAGGGTCCTGGTATTGTGCATGCTGGCTTGATGTTTCACCGTCATGGCATAGTGGGATGCTTGAGGGAGCTATTGATGATGTTATTATAATGTAACACCTTTTCTTTTCATACTGTGATAATCAAACTGACTGCTCAGAATAAGGCCTGTTTCTATGACAGATCGTAAAATAACTCATGAGTGTTTTTGGAATGATTTTTCAATTGTTTCAGAAAGAACTAACATACAATGTTTGTTTGTCATTTAGATATGACGACTTGTTTGTTTAATGGTGCTTTTCTCTTTCCCTCCAGGCAGCTTCACACACCCACCAACATCCTCCTCCTCTCTCTGGCTGTCTCAGACTTTCTGGTGGGTCTTGTGCTGATGCCAGGAGAAATTCTCCGAAAAACATCCTGCTGGTTTCTTGGTGACTTTGTGTGTTTTCTTTATAATTATCTTTCAGGCATCATTACCGTATCCTCAGTAGGTGACATAGTGCTCATATCATTTGACCGTTATGTGGCTATTTGTGACCCTCTGCATTACACCACCAGAATCACTGTCAACAGAGTTAAACTCTGTGTTCATCTGTGTTGGCTCTGTTCTGTTTCCTACAGCTTTCTCTATGTGAAGGATGAACTGACTCAACCGGGGAGGTATAATTCCTGCTACGGAGAATGTGTGTTGGTCATTGACTATGTCTTAGGAGCTGTAGATGTTGTTTTGACTTTTTTTCTTCCAGTTATTGTCATCATAGCTCTGTATCTGAGAGTATTTGCTGTGGCTGTGTCTCAGGCCCGTGCCATGCGCTCTCACATTACAGCTGTCACACTCCAGCTTTCAGTGACTCCAAAGGCAAAGACATCAGAGCTAAAAGCAGCCAGGACTCTTGGTGTTCTTGTAGTTGTGTTTCTAATATGTTTCTGCCCATATTTCTCGGTCTCTCTTGCAGGAGACAGCTTGGTCAATGCTTCATCTGCATCCTATGTTCTTTTTGTGTTCTATTGTAACTCTTGTCTAAACCCTGTGATCTATGCTTTCCTTTACCCCTGGTTTAGAAAATCCGTTAAACTCATTGCTACTCTTCAGATACTGCAGCCTGGCTCCTGTGAGACCAACATGCTGTAGAGAGGCATTGGAGGGACTGAGATCAGACTTGGTCTAAGGATATATTAATGAATTGTCTGATGTTCAGTGAGTGAAATATCAAATACAGAAGGTGAACATATGCTTTCCTGTCTTTATGTCTAAATTGTGTATGATCAACAATTGAAAGGCCTGTGCTTCAGCTTTATCTTGTTGTGTATTTTGTCTCTCTGATGATGCATTTAAAGAGTCACAAACACCATAAACGTAAAAAGTTTTCGGGGTGGCAGTAACTCCGTAGGGAGTTGGGTTGGGAACCGGAGGTTCGCAGGTTCAAGTCCGAGTACGGACCAAAGTACGGAGTGTGGATTGGTAGCTGGAGAGATGCCAGTTCACCTCCTGTGCACTGCCAGGTGCTCTTGAGCAAGGCACCGTACCCGCTCGAGCGCTCTGGGCGCTGGTCCACTGGCAGCCCACTCACTCTGACATCTCTCCATTTGTGCATGAATAGGTCCTCAGCATGTGTGTGTGTATTTCAGGCCTGTGTGTAGTGATTTCTAACAAACAGAGTGTAAATTGTAATTTCCCCACTGGGGATCAATAAACAGTATGAAATTAAATTATATTCACACATGTATAACACTTATGAAATCTTTATTTTCCTAGGGAACCTTTTTTTTGTTGTGATAGGGAACATTTCAACCCAACACAAGAAGAGAGTTACTAAAGCTTTGTATTTATGTCCCTATGTTTGGTGCTGCAAACCATTTTGTTGCAAACATAAATCACAGGCCTGTTGGGCTCCTGTTTCACAGAGAAAAAAGATGCCCCTGAACAAACACACTTTCATGTGTATGTATGTTTCCAGTATAGAAAAAAATCCACTGTTGTGTTTCAGATAAATCTGTCGGTATAAAAACATCATGTTCCCTTTCTGCTTAGGAACAAAAGTTGTTCTAATCATTTCAGTCAAGTGTCATTCATATTTGATCCCTGTATAACATTTATTGATGATCTATGCCTTGTTTTACTCCTGCTTTAACTCATCAGTGACAACTTAATAGTTGCTTCATCTGCATCACTTGCAGTCCATCTGTATTATTGTAACTCTTGTCTAAACCCTGTGATCTATGCCTTGTTTTAGATTCAGATACTGCAGGCTGTGGACGGACTGATATCAGAATGAAAATGTTCTTACTATTCAGTGATCATATGAATTTTCACATATGAATGATGTGAAAATATGCTTTCCTGTCTAAAAGTCTAAATTGTGTATAAACAACAATTGAAAGACCTGTGCTTCAGCTTTATCTTGTTGTGTATTTTTCCTCTCTGATGCTGCTGCATTTAAAGAGGCATAAGCACCATATACAGTTTTTTAAGTAATCAAACATTTGCATATGTATGACACTTGTAAAGAGTATTTTTCCCAGGGAAACTTTTTTGTCTTTGTGATAGGAAAAATTTCATACCAACACAACAAAAGAGCTACTAAAGCTTTGTATTCCTGCACTATATTGGTGAGAGCATCATCCAAGGATTTATGTCCATTTAGTTGCAAACAGAAATAAAAAAGATGCCCCTGAACAACCACACTTTCCCATCAAGTATAGAAAAACATCAGATTTGAACTGTAATTGTGTTTCACATAAAACAGTCAACTGTCAGTACTAAAAGATCATGTTCCCTTTACAAAGTTGTTTGAATAATTTTAATTTAGTGTCATTCATATTTGATCCCTGTATAACATTTCTTGTCTCTATGATAGTAGTATATAAAGCACAATTTTTAGCAAAAAGTTAAACAAGAGTTTTTTTACTAAAATTTTACGATTCCGATGCCGAAACCAGTACTTTTAAAACTATTCCAATTCCTAAACCGTTTCTTGAAAAACTGAAAAATGATATCAAAGAAAGGCTCTTTTATAGTTTTGTTTTTTTTAAATTGAAAATTATTTTAATTTAACTATATATTAATGTTTTAAAGTGCTTAAATATATAATAAGTAAACCTAAGTCACCTAATACATAACTACAATAATTTAACAAATAACAGTTACACTATTAACAAGCAACAACAAAATAAATGTTGAGTTGGTATGCTAACCATCTTCAAACTTTAGCCGTTCTTTTGCAAAAAAATGACCATATTTGCCTTCACTGGCAAGATACCACACCTCTCCTGACTTATTACATGTCCTGCACAGGAGAAAACTCTCTCAGATGGTGTCCAAGAGGCCTGTACACACAGGTAGGAGTTTGAAAGGGCAGACTCCCCCACCACCAGGCTACAGGGTCTTGTCCTGAACGATAGACTAGCAGAGCAAGTGTAATATGTTTACTAGCGATCACGTGCAGTGAATGGTTAATATGCCTTTACATCCGTTTTGGTGAGCCCAGAGGGAAAATATGGCATTTTAAAAGTAGCCTACATTTACAATAGCGTGATATTTTTACATCTGTTTCAGAGCGTGTACAAAAAGGCATCTATCAGCAGTGATTGTAGAGTGCATGTCCAAGAATAGCGCGGACGCTCGCTTCACACCGCGAGCGGGCACGTGCGCCACCCAGCAGAAAATGGAGTACCCAACCCTAATAAAAACTAGATGATGGAGAGGTAGATGTTGAGCTGGTTGTTTGGGTGAAATGGGTCAAACTGGGGGAATGGAGTCTAGAAGGAAAGAGCTGTTGGCCACAGGGTTTGCAATAGCAAAGGCTCGAGGGTCGACAGAGGGAGGCTCTGTGGGGAAGTAAAGAGTGCTGGGGCATAGAGGAAGGAGTAGGAGTTGCTGTGGAATGAGGGGGGGAAATGAGTGTTGGAAATGGAGTAGGTTAGGTAAAGGAACCTCCAGCTGCTGCTGTTGAGGTGTTAATAGAGTAAAGCAGTTTTAAAGAGAAACTGCTTTTCATAGCAAGCACAGTCCTACACCAGGGGCTGCATCTGTGTTGACATGTTACTCCAGCTGACAGTGAGGTCATGTGACATGATCTGTGAAGTTTCAGATACAGGAGTATGAAGGCTTATTAGACACTTAAACACTTCCCAGCAATTTACGATATAAAATAATGTTTTAACTCACTGTAAAATTATCACAGTGTCAATGAAATGGCACAAGAATTGCCAGGTAAAAAGTATAATCAATCACATTCACTTTACAGTGTAGTTCATCAGGAATGGGCACAATTATTTGCCAACACAGTGCTACTTAGTATTAACCTGACGGCGTCAGATGGTTTGTGACACAGAACCATCTGAGAAGCCGTCATTGGACACTGTCTGGAAAAGGGCTTGGAGTTGAATTGACACGAGTCACTGTTTTAATGATTTGCGACTTGACAAAAAATAAATGACCTGAGACTTGACTTGGATTTGTAAGTTAATGACTCGGGACAACTTCAATTGAGGCATTATGACTCAGATGACATGCATGTATTCACAAGTTTGGACGTTAGCTGTTAAATGGCCTAAAAAATTAAATGATTTAATGTTGTCACATTTCTGTCTGACTATCAAGTATACTATGCAGCGCCAGGAGCCCAAACTGTGAATCATGTGATGGTCATAATTGGATGACTTGCTGTCAGTCATACTCATTTCTATGGCAACATGCAGGTCTGGACTGGGGTAAAAATTCAGCCCTGGACTTTTGAGACCCAGAACAGTCCGACACAATCAGCCAGACACCACCCGTCCTTGCATTCCGCTTCAGATGTGCATACTTTCCAGCCCCTAACACTGCCACGTAGCTGTGAGGTATGTAAGATAGTATGAGAGTGTACTCACTGCGTCAAAAAGGCTTCCTGGCTCTTGATGGCAAGATGTCTAAATGTTGAGGGTGGAGCATGGAGGTCATTAAGATGTCTTGTATAGTAAACAGGTAATATGTATGTAAATTAAGCTGCATTTTGTACAAGCAGTATGCAATATGTGTTATAAGTTAATGTTAGTGGAATGTGGATAAATCAGAAAGCTACAGTATAATGTTTGCAAGTGCCTTAGCTTGCTAACACATAGCTAACATTAGCTTACTAACAGCTAACTTGTCCTCGCTGACAGACAAAGGTGCTTAAATTATCATTAGACATGCTTAAATTTCGTGTTTTTAGCTAGCTACAGGCACTATGCAGTGTTGCCAGATCTCGCGAGACAAATAAGCAACCAGGCCTGTGAAAACAAGCCCAAAACAAGCGACTTTTTCTACGGAGTCCCCCTAGGTTCTGGGAAGAGAAAAATAAATAAACTGTGTGCATGGTTTTACAATCCGTGGCGACGGATTTTAAACTGTGGGTACAGATTGTCAATTTACATCCATGTGGACAGATTGGTAAACTGTGCGCAGTTTTGCAAAACTGTACACACGGTAGTTTATTTATTTTTCTCGCCCCTGAGCTTCAGGACAATGATCAAAAGAGGGAGTTAAACCACCTTTTAACATTAGAAAACCGATGGGATATCAAATATAGACTGATGTACCAAGTACATTATATACACAGTAAACCTCTGATAATTAAAATTTGCACACACAAATAAATATCATCCTGAATTCACAAATTCTTTATTATTGCAGGGACTGCAGAAGATCCCATTTTTAAATAACTATAACACAGAAACAGGATAAATTATTGATAATCTTAGTGTGTAGCAATAAAGTGGCTCCTGCTCTGATAAACAAATGAGTGAGTTAGAAAAGACTTAAATAAACTAAACTGGTTTGAAAACTATTCCAGTCAAAACCAATTTGAACAGGTGCGGATGAGGCTTGGTCTAAAACATTTTTCTTAAAACTCATAACACTTTAGCCTCATATATATGAAGAATAACACCACCATTATCTTTCAAGTTGCTTCAGGTACCAAGGTGCAAATTAAACATATTTAACAACATAACAATTCTTCAGTCTGAACTGAACCTATGACATATCTGAAAATATCTTAAATATCCTGAAACATTCAACATGTTTTAGTTCTACATCCAAATGTTCTTGATGGCCTACATTCAAACAAGAACATAATAAAATCATATAAATAATAAAAACAAACATAACAAAAACTTGTGTGAAATGAGAATGGAACTATCCTCTTGTTTAGTTGAGGAGAGTGTGATGACCCAAAGAAGTCCAATCAAAGTCAAATGTCAAAGTGGCATATGAGCTTAAGATGCCACAGGACAGGTACAGAGTAGGCAGTTTCACTCTCTGTAAAACATGGCCTTGTACTGATGTATTTGGGCAATTCTTCAGGTGTATCTTCATACCTCCACTGGTGTTTCCGTAATGTGTGTAGAGGCCAGAGCTTGTGCTGCAGAAAGAAAAGGTAAGATTTTCTAATGAGGGATACGGTCAAATTATACTTCAGCTATAACACTAGAAGATGGATGCCTAGGATTCCCTAAATCCCATTAAATATTACAGTACTTTGAGGATTATCATCATTCATCAAAAACAACTTTCCTTCTTAGCATTATATCCTGGCTCTAATAAAAAAAGATACAGTAACAGTGCTTACCTTAATCCTAAAATACCTAAAATCCATCTTCACTGTCTTCATCTGCATCCGTCTCCCTGCTCTCTGATGCTCCACTCACAGAGTCCATGCAACTATTGAAGCGCTGGAACAGCTCTTGGCTTGGGGCAAAATCCTTGCAGCATATGCCTTGTCTTCTCAGCCCGTATTTTATGTGGAGTATGCAGCTGAGAGTTTCTTGTCCCATTCTGTTCCTTAGTTTGGACTTGACCAGGCTCATCTGTGAGAACACTCATTCTACGTCAGCATTGCTCAAAGGCATCGCAAGCAATGACAGAGAAAAGAGGGCGAGTTTTTTGAAAGTGTGGTCTCCACTGCTGTCTTTGTAATTGAGCACTTCAACCCAAAAGGCCTCTGCCTGGCTGTCCTCCTTGTTTGTCCATGGGAGATATGCAACAGCCTGATACTGTGTTTCAAGAGCTGCAAGATCACCAGAGTAGAGCTTCAGCATTGAGACTGAGCTGAGCTGTGGTTTTGTTTGTGACAGGATGACAGTCGGACTGAACACAGTCATAGATTTCCATATCTGGATGTTAGCTGGGAGTCTCTGTTGCACTTGTCTGCCCGCTTCCACCAAGAAGTCACGGCACCTGCTCTTTATATTTCTCTCAGCCGTGCTCTCCATTCTTGCCTCATCAAATGCCATCATGAAGGTGACCCCATAATTGACTGCACCAACAGGTAACAAAACACTGGGATCTGTTATGTCTGTATATAATGAAATATCAGAGTGAGGGCACTGAAATAAGATAGATAGATAAGGATAGAATTATACTAGAAAAAAAATATAAAATTAAAATTAAAAAATAAATAAATACAATAGAATAGACAGTCCATGACAAGAAAACATAGACCATGCACGACATGTTAAGCAGTCTTTCCAGGAGACTACTAAAACACTGCTGCGTGTCCATTCATTGTCCAATGTGAGGTTGAGGTAGTCCAATACACAGACCCCTGTATTGCACCCAGACCACTTCCACCCTCAATTCCGTGATAGTTCCCCAGGAACAGGCCACAATGATCAGAGTGTATACACATACCTTCTAGCTACCATGTAATGAATACAATCTTAAGAACATTCCCCATTTCTCATTATATTTATCAATGTCGTTTATTATACTATAGGATATTCTTTCAAAAGCTGCTGCTTTGCCTAGCTCAGGTAGCCAGTCTTGAAACAGCAGGCCTTCTGCATCTTTCAACTTTCTCATTATCATCTGCCAATCATTATACTTGTCTGAATCCAATTGGCTAGGGGTAATTGGCAAGTAAAGACTGGGGCAAAACTCAAAATCCACTCTTATGACCTCTGTAATATTATAATGAACCCTTTTCCAAAGTGTCTGAATCTTTGGACATGACCATAGGGCATGTGTTAGGGTACCCAGCTCCCCTTCACACCTCCAACAGTCTGGTGTTTCCTTTATACCTAGCATGAATATAATAGGATTTTGAATTGAATCAATCTTATTTTGATATCCCTGGAAACTTGTTTAGTGACTCCAATAATTGTATCCCAATCGTTTTCTTCAATTGTTATGTTCAGGTCCCTCTCCCATAAGGTTTTCAGAGCTATGTTGGACGGTTAACCAGTATGGTTCATAAGCATAGAGTTATAATGGGAAGCCCCATGACCATTCTCTGCAATTTGCAAAATCTCTTTAATGAGGTCCATGCTCTGAGGTGGTGTGTGTATAGAGCCAAAAGTAGTAATAAGGAGATGTCTCAGCTGAAGATATCTCAGAATTGATTGTTGGATAGCTTGAATTGTTCAACCAGATTGTCAAAAGACTTAAGGGCACCATCTTTATAAAGATCACCCAGAGTATGTACCCCCTTAGTCACCCACTCCCTCCATATAGGCGGTGATTTATTAATAAGGAGTTTGGGGTTGTCCCACAGACCAGAGGATAAGCTTAGAAAGGGGATGATTTTAAATATACGAGACACTTTTTTCCATAGTCCCTGAAAATGAGAGAAAACAGGATGGGATCAAGCATTCGGAGGCATTCTTGCCGATAAAAATAGCAATGGAGGTGAGGAAATGCACATTGACAAGTGCCTCGGGTTGAATGATAAAATAATAGATTTGGGATTCCCAGGCCACCTTTTGCTACCGGCTTTTGCAATTTACGCAGATGTATATGAAGGTAAATATGGTGCAAAACGAGAGAGCTTGTAGAATACGATGTGAGAACTTGCAGAACAAAAAATCTGAACTTGTATGTTAAAATTTGCACTTGTAGAAAATGTTCACACACCTGTATTCTGAATGTGAAGTTACAGAAAAAATATTCACAAATGTGTAGATTGATATTTACATGAACACAATGACAGCTGCAAACTTATAATGCAACTTACTGTGGTTCATTTTCCATCACAACCACAACTCAGTGATTACAACCTCTCAAATCTGTCACTGCAACTTCACATATGTGCTCTCTCGCATCACAAAGTGGCCAATCTGTGCACCTCGACTTTCACAACACTCTTGACGATACATTTGGTGCAAAACTAGTTTGTACCTGTGGACTTAGGCTGTGGAGCTCTGAGCTAACAGAACGGGAAAAGCAGGGTTTCTATCGCCAGATGAGGGACAACTCTGTCTGGCTTATTTATGTAGCATGGAAACTTGGTGGAATAGCATGCTAGCGTTAGCTAACTAGCAGCCAGCCCGCTTCTAAATAAATACCTTTTAATTGTCTAAACAGTCAAACTAAAACACTGGCGGTGAGCTCCACGGCCTGCAGCCGCAGACGGACCGTCATCAGTGGGTAACAGGTGCCAAGTTTCGCATCCCTGCCGAGAATTGCATCCACTAGGGAAAATAATGATTTTATAAGGCAAAGTACTGTTTAAAAACTAGGCAATAGTAAATCTCTTTGTCATGTTCATCAATAATGATTAGAATTTTAGAAGGTTTAGAGACATCAATGTTTTATCAGACTCTGTAGTAGCATTTCCTTGCTACCTAGATGCAATTTTCGGCAGCAATGAATTCTGCAGAAATGATTGTTTCTGCCCAAGTGGGTGCAATTCTTAGCAGGGATGCACAACATCAGCAAAGCAAGCTCTGGTCATGGCCGGGGGATGGGCCGCTGCTACCGGATGTGGGGCTCTCCGTGTCCCGCTGGAGCTCCGACTGCAGGTCGAGGTCGGCAGCGAAGCTTTCTGGCAAAAGCAGTGTTGCTACGCTGGTCGATCCCCACTGATGACGGTCCGTCTGCGGCTGCAGGCCCTGGAGCTCACCGCCAGTGTTTTAGTTTGACTGTTAAAAAGTGTTTAGACAATTAAAAGGTATTTATTTAGAAGCGGGCTGGCTGCTAGTTAGCTAACGCTAGCATGCTATTCCACCAAATTTCCATGCTACATAAATAAGCCGGACAGAGTTGTCCCTCATCTGGCGATAGAAACCCTGCTTTTCCCGTTCTGTTAGCTCAGAGCTCCACAGCCTACGTCCACAGGTACAAATTAGTTTTGCACCAAATGTATCGTCAAGAGTGTTGTGAAAGTCGAGGTGCGCAGATTGGCCACTTTGTGATGCAAGAGAGCACATATGTGAAGTTGCAGTGACAGATTTGAGAGGTTGTAATCACTGAGTTGTGGTTGTGATGGAAAATGAACCAGAATAAAAAAAAAAGTATACGGGTAAATGTTGCATTATAAGTTTGCAGCTGTCATTGTGTTCATGTAAATATCAATCTACACATTTGTGAATATTTTTTCTGTAACTTCACATTCAGAATACAGGTGTGTGAACATTTTCTACAAGTGCAAATTTTTATTGTTACAAGTGCAAATTAAATTTTTACAAGTGCAAATTTTAACATACAAGTTCAGATTTTTTGTTCTGCAAGTTCTCACATCGTATTCTACAAGCTCTCTCGTTTTGCACCATATTTACCTTCATAGATGTATTCCTGGTCTTTTACCATTCCAAAAAAACTTGTTACAAAGTGCATCAAATCAGTTTCCAAATCAGTGCTAATTTTTTCTAGGAGCTGTTCAAAATTACATTGCACTATTTTGTCTAATTGCTTAGGGCATAATATTCCCAGATACTTAATTCTCCTAGGGGGCCACTGGAATGATCTGGCTTGAAATAATGTTTTTGGACAATACGTCGTCAAGGGGAGAGCCTCAGACTTCGTCCAATTCACTCTATAACCTGAGAAGCTAGAGAAAGATTTTATAATTTCGAGCAATAGGAATAGTAATATTCGAATAAAGGAATATATTTGCCTGGGTCCGTAATGAACATTAAAATATCATCAGCATATAGCATAAGTTGTAAGTTTGTAAGACTTGTTGGACCTTTTGTGATTCTACTTGTTCTGGTTCTGCATCTTTTGGTCCTGCAGGGTGGGGAGTAAACATCCAATGGTGCGTTTTCAGTGTTATCTTTTAGTGCTTAAAAACAAGACTGTACCAGCCAAAATCAGTCAGATTGCAGTCAGACTCAACAGAGCTGAACAACTCGGGAAGGCAGCCTGGAAACTGGACAGCAGCAAAGCAGGAGATCTCGGGCAGATGGTCTGGACACAGAAGAGTTGAAGAGCAGGACAAATCAGGCGTGTGCGCATGGCCTGAGCACAGGGGGTCGAGAGGATAGGAGAGTTTAGGTTATCAGCCACAGGGCTGGAGATCAAGTACAATAAGAAGAGGCAGCTTGGCCTAGGGAAGAGACTAGAAAAGACTCAGGAGAGCCAGGTTTGTGAACAGAGCTTTTATACAAATTCCACTTAAAGAATGACACTTCTTGGGCAAACTCTGGCACCGGCTCACAAATGGAAGTGAGGTGTTCAGGAAGCACTCTGCAGGTGGATATATGGCCATTGGGGAAGGTGTGAGGGTATCTGGTGGCATGTCTGGAAAGTTCCTTAGAACTGCAAGGGCCTGGAAGAAGTGAGAAGTGGCAGGAACAGAGGGGCTGATGGAACAGAATAGAAACTACTGAGGCAGCCGTCGAGACACTGAGATGGCCCGGCAAGTTCAAACTAGACAGGCCATTATCAACCATTCGTACATATAGCTACAAAAGTAAAGCACGGTAATACAATACCTTTTGTCATCTATACTTAACTGTAACGGCTGCTGTCAAGACCATCAACCCAACTCAGCTCAACTGTTATATGACCGGTTGACGTTTAGCAGTCGGTGGCCACCATATTTAGGGTAGATACCATACAAATTGCATTCATGAGAATGCTTTGCATCAGATTACACACCTGGTTCCTCTTAAAATTGGAAGGGAGAGTGTAATCTGCTGTTAACCCCACTTCTTCAGTTTCGTGCTTTGTTACCCAAAACTGCGATCTGGGATCTCCAGGGTGCTGGAATTTTCCCTTTCATTGGGGAAATTTGGATTGTTTGTGTCTTTGTTTATTACTGTATGGCGAAAGAATACAAGCAGCAGAGAAGGCAGAGAGGTGCCTCTGGTTTCCAAATGGGGTCTAAAAGATAACACATGGGGCAATTACTAGGACAACATGGCATCATGACTTTGCGTAAACATACACGCCACTTTCCTAAAGCCAAATGGCGTGTTATCTGTATGCATTTTGAGCTATCCACATGTATGTCTACGCTGTATACAGCGGATGTAAACATACACACCACGTGGCGACGTAGTAGTTGATAAACACCACATGCGGGATGCAATCCCAGCTCTCCTGGGTGAAAGTCCTGTGTTTTACACATCCGCCACCCCAACCAAACTCCCTATGTGGACCTCCGTCCTTTCATACTACTTGCTATGGCGATAATTCACATGTAATGTAGGTCAATGGAGGCCAAACGGAGTTGATAAACACGCTAAAAACGATTATGCGTCTTGACAACACGCAAAAATGGCATACGAATTGGCGTGTCATACATACGCCACTTAGTGAGATCAGTCTGTACTAGGAAGAGTTTGAAGACTTATTAAGGGTTCGGTAAGCTTGAAACAAACTGAATTATCTGACTTCTCACCCAACTGTCTAAAGATAAATGCGCTTATACCTGCTCTAGGCTGTTGCATGTGTTCAGCTGGGTCGACATCTGGAAGGTGGGGGGGTAACAGAAGAATGACAGAAAGGCAGATCACCGGAGGATTGAGAAGTAAATTATTATTGAAAGGTTTGTAGAAGAACAGAGAAAAAATGGAGAATGTAGAAAATGATGTTGTGATGTGTAAAGCAAGGAAGGAAGGAAGGACATCAGTGTCCAACAGAGACTGAGAAGGAGAAACCGAGGGGTGGAGACAACAGTAAAAAGAGATAAATCAGTTGTATGACAGAGTTTGAAACAGAGAGCTGAGACCTCTCTCATCCTCACACAGATGACGGAGACACAGGACGGAGCAGAGCTCTGCTTTCCACAACTCTTCAACACCTCCTGCAGGAAGCTGACACGTCCTTGGTTTGAAGTGATGCTCATTCACATTTTGCTTTCCTCCATCTCTCTGCTCACTGTAGCTCTCAACCTGCTTGTCATCATCTCAGTCTCCCACTTCAGGTAAAGATAGTCTCAATAATTTAAGTTTTAGATATATGAACACTTTGTGTCAATTTCAGGGTCCTGGTATTCTGCATGCTGGCATGCTTTTCCTACTGTCATGGCTTAGTGGGTTACTTGAGGGAGCCATTTATGATGTTATTAGTACTGTAACACCTGTTCTTCTCCTACTATGATAATCAAAATGCCTGCTCAAAATAAGGCCTGTTGACATGGCAAATCAGAAAAAAGAAATTCATGAAGTGTTTTTAAAATGATTGTTTGAATTGTTTAAAATATATATATATATATATATATATATATATATATATATATATCTTAAAACATTTAAGATTGATATTTGTCATTTAGATATGCGGAGTTATGCTTTTCTCTTTCCCTCCAGGCAGCTTCACACACCCACCAACATCCTCCTCCTCTCTCTGGCTGTCTCAGACTTTCTAGTGGGCCTCGTGCTGATGCCGGGAGCAATCCTCCAAAAAACGTCCTGCTGGTTTCTTGGTGACCTTGTGTGTTCTCTGTATAATTATTTAGACCTAATCATTATGTCTTCCTCAGTAGGTGACATGGTGCTCATATCAGTTGACCGTTATGTGGCTATTTGTGACCCTCTGCATTACACCACTAGAATCACCATGAATAGAGTTAAATTCTGTGTTTTTCTGTTTTGGCTCTGTTGTGTTTCCTACAGCATTTTCTTTACAAAAGTTGACCTGACTCAACCAGACAGGTATATTCGTTGTTACGGAGAATGTGTGTTGGTCGTTGGCTATATTGCAGGGATTGTGGACCTTGTTTTAATCCTTATTGTTCCAGTTACTGTCATCATAGCTCTGTATCTGAAAATATTTGTCGTGGCTGTGTCTCAGGCTCGTGCCATGCGCTCTCAAATTACAGCTGTCACACTCCAGCTTTCAGTGAATCCAAAGGCAAAGAAATCAGAGCTGAAAGCAGCCAGGACTCTTGGTGTTCTTGTAGTTGTGTTTCTAATATGTTTCAGCCCATATTACTGCATTTCTCTTGCAGCTGACAACTTGCTCACTGCTTCATATGCATCCTTTGTGGTCCCAATGTTTTATTTTTTAAACTCTTGTCTAAATCCTGTGATATATGCCTTGTTTTACCCCTGGTTTAGAAAAGCAGTTAAACTCATTGTTACTCTTCAGATACTGCAGCCTGGCTCCTGTGAGGCCAACATGCTGTAGAGAGGCTGTGGAGGGACTGAGATCAGATTCGGAATGAATGTGCTCCTGCTGTTCAGTAAGTAAATTATTAAGTACAGGAAGTGAAGATAGGATTTCCAGTCTTGTTGAACAACAATTGAAAGGCCTGTGCTTCAGCTTTTGCTTTTTGTGCATTTTTCCTCTCTGATGCTGCTGCATTTTAGGAGTCACAAGCACCATACACTGTGTCTAGGTAATCACCCAGTTTAATGCAAGCTTTAAATTCACACATGTATGACACTTATGCAGAGTATTTTTTTCCCTCAGAGAAACATTTTTCTTTGTGATAGGAAACATTCTAACCCAAGAGAACAAAAGAGCTACTAAAGCTGTGTATTTATGTCACTGTTTGGACAAAGCATCATCATGTGATTTGCGTCCATTTTGTTGAAATCAGATATCACAGGCCTGCTGGGCTCTTGTTTCACAAAGAAAAAAGATGCCCCTGAACAGCCACACTTTCATGTATTTGTATGTTTCCACTATAGAAAAATATCAACTGTTTAAAATTAAACTGTCCACACAAAAACATCATGTTCTCTTTCAGCTAAGGGACAAAAGTTGTTTTAATCATTTGAGTTTAGTGCCATTCTTATTTGATCCCCTGTATAACTTTTCTCTATGACACAAATATTGTAAGCAGTATGAAGTCCTTTTGGCAAGAAGTTCAACAACAGGTAATTTGAAAAGAGAGAATTATCTATCGTTCATCAGATAATTGCAGTTTCATTTCCAGAGAAACATGTAAGCATAGGACAGAGTTTCACATACTATGTAAAGTGTGATGTGTTGAAATAAGAAATCAATTTTATTAGAAAAAAGATCAGATGTAATGTCATTCATTCATTCAATGTTTACATAGGATCACTTTTTTGTGAGTTGGCATGAAATATGATAATAAACAAGACATATTCATAATGTAACTCCTTGTTTTTTATAGATTTTTCATAATAACTGATATGATTTGGACTGGTCAACCAAAACGACAAGAGACAATAATGACATGGTGCAAACCCCAGGACAAAAACAAAACTACAGCAACAGTAGAAGCATACAAAAAGGTGGGTGGGGGTTGAGAGCATTTGTTCAGCATGTCTCTATGAACAGGGGTCACCAGGGCTTGCAAGCCTGCAGGTCATTGATCATTTTAACAGACAGAACCACATACTCTTAATGGCCCCTGGCGGTGTTAAAGGCTATTTTCAATAGTCCCTAATTCTCACTAAATGATAGGCGTTTCTGAGGTCTAAAGCTGCATTAAGACGATTGTGTGTGTGAAAAAACACAGCCCTCCCGATCATTTCAATGCAGAAGATCTTGTTGATGCAGAAGAGCTTCTTTAAAAAGACAAAAACAGCAGCGTTATCTGAAAAATAATTTGATCCTGGTCCAAGTTTTGCTGGCACGTAATGTGACGTCATCCAGAACGGTGTATCGTCTGGGGTTAGAGTCAGGAATGAAGGGATTAATTAAGGTCAGAGGGAGAAATTAAGGTTAGGCTGAACAACAACGTCGTCAACAACAACATAATAACTTATTAGTGTGTGCGTGAGTATGTACAGTACCAGTCAAAGGTTCGGACACACTTTACCATTACTTGCACAATCCGAGTCAATACAAAAACTCGTCAAGGGTAACTATGTCAGTTTACTTTCAACTGAAGCAAATAAGGCACTTTTGAAATTCCTGCTGATGAAGTTCGAGGAAGAGGCTTGTTGAGACTGATTATTTCTCAATTATTAATATGAAGCACTTTGAGAATTGTCCAGTTCTTCTCTTTGGTTCTCTGTAGGGTTAGGATTAGGGTTAGGAGTGCTGGGGCATTGGGGAAGGATCCGGTAGGAGTTGCTGTGGAATGAGGGGGAAAATGAGTGTTGGAAATGGAGTAGGTTAGGTAAAGGAACCTCCAGCTGCTGCTGTTGAGGTGTTAATAGAGTAAAGCAGTTTTAAAGAGAAACTGCTTTGTATGGCAATCACAGTCCTACACCAGGGGCTGCATCTGAGTTGATGTGTTACTCCAGCTGACAGTGAGGTCATGTGACATGATCTGTGAAGTTTCAGATACAGGAGTAGGAAGGCTTATTAGACACTTAAACACTTCCCAGCAGCTAACTCACTGTAAAATGATCACAGTGTCAATCAAATGGCACAAGAATTGCCAGGTAAAAAGTATAAACAATCAGATTCACTTTACAGTGTAGTTCATCAGGATGGTCAGTTTGAATGGATCAAACTGACACTCCAAAATCCACTATGAAAACTCTTGCACACATCAAGCTAAAAGAGGTGAATAAAACAGCAAACACTAATAAGATAGTTAAAGGAGAACTCCTGGCAATTTTTATGTTAATCTTGATCGCTATAAGTATAAGAGTACTGTCAATAGCAAAAAAAACCGAGCCGAATCGGTGCTAGCAATATGGAGCTGCTACAGCTAATGCCGAGAGCTCCCACTTAGCTAAAACAGCAGTTTTGGGGGCATATCATAAAAAGTGCCTTTGTGCCTCTTTAACAGACACAAAATGCAATTAAAATGTCTGTGCAACATGAACAGGACCCTTACATGACAACAAGATGCGTTTTCAACTCAGACATTGTTTAAATTCACTTACCCTGTTAGCTGCTAGCTGCCGTCTGGAATGAGTGAGTGTGTTCAGCCAGGCTTCAGTAATAATCATCACGCAGCAGTTCTGTGTGGATTTGTAGCATATATATCCATTTTGTGTGCGGTCCATCTGGCGTTGGTGAATAGTAGTCTCTGCAGTGGCGAACTGTGTGTTAGTTGCTTTAGCCCAAGGGGGTAAGCTTCTCCTCTGACCGCGAACCTCCTATGGCACCATTTTAATGCTACAAAGCAATCACCCCCCGTTAGCATCCCATTGACTGCCATTCATTTTGACGTCACTTTGACAGAGAATAACTTTACATCTGAAGAGTTTAAAGACTCTATTTGTCCATTGTTTATTTCTAAAGAAACACGACAATGTATAAAAGGCTCCATTACCTTGTACCTCACGTTTTGGCTCCGTAGCAGACGTTTTTGTAAAAATAGGCTAACGATTGTGTCATAACCACGTGACTTACTGTCGCATAGTAGAGGAATTACCGTATAGTAAAGGAGAAGCGCGCAGGCAGTTTTGTCTCACATTAGCTGTTTAAGTGTAATTACTAATGTTAACTATCATTTTAGTTAGCAAAAATTAGCCTGTGCCTATGTTATCTCCTTACATATACCTACGCTCTCCGTCTCTGCAAGATTGGGAATGATTGAGATTTCTCTTGGCACAGCTACCAGAAGACTTAAAACTTTCAGACACGTTGCTCACGGTACATTTACGTCGTCTCTCTCAGTTGGAGGCTGCGCAGTAACGCTCAGCGCTCACCGGAAAAGTGCTTCTAACGGCCTTCACTGGTCTCCGTCCAGAGCAACGTGATCTGTTGGTCCATTCTTATATACAGTCTATGCTTTAGCCAGGCTAGCAGGCCAGACCGGCATACTTCTACTTCCTCCCCGCCTTCCCCGCCTGCCGTGGCCGACAACAATCCACGGGCGCCCGCTGGTTTGGTGGATGTCCTCCAGAGGACAGTTCATGCTTTCACGGCGAAATTTTTGCGGCGAAAAAAGTTTATTTCCCCCTCAAAAATAGGTAATTGATCATATCAGTGACTATGTAACTACATGGAAACGGGCCAAATGATGCCTGTTTCTTGTACAGTAACAGCGTTACAGGAGGCTGGCTGTAGTCTTGCTCTGAAGTCCCGCGGGAATTCAGTTGTAGCAGGAAAAGGTTAACAGCAGTGTGCAGATCAGAGCATAGTGTGTGAAGAGTGAAGAGCGGAGGTGTTCACAAGGGAAGAAGTAACTATGGAGCTAGAGCTAGCCTTCAGTAACGCTATTACTGTACAAAAAACAGGCATCATTTGGCCCATTTCCATGTAGTTACATAGTCACTGATATGATCATAACCACTACAGTGTCAGGGTTTTGGTATGTTTGTTCTGTCTTATTGTGGTAGTCTTGTTTTTCTGTTATGTTCTGTTTCCTGTTTTATTTTGTAGTCCGTCTTGTCTCCCTTGTCTTGTCTAGCTTACTTCCTGTCTTTGTTTGTTTCCCACCTTTTTTGATTGTTCTGCCCCACACTGATTTGTTCCACCTGTTGTATCACCTGTCCCTTGTTAGTGTTCATTACCTGGTGTATTTAGTCCCTGTTCTGTCTTTGTCTCTTGTCGGATCATTGTTCTGTTGTTGTGTGCTGTGTTCCCTGTTGTGAATTGCCTTGCCTTGTGGATTGTACTCCAAGTAAGTGTTTTCCTGTCTGCAATAAATCTCTTAACTGCATTTGGGTCCAAGATTCGTCTACATCCGATGCAGCACTTGACATACAGTGCTCAATTACCTATTTTTGAGGGTGAAATAAACTTTTTTCGTCGCAAAAATTTCGCCGCGAAAGCATGAACTGTCCTCTGGAGGACATCCACCAGACCAGCAGGTGCCCGTGGATTGTTGTCGGTCGCGGCAGGTGGGGAAGGCAGGGAAGAAGTAGAAGGATGCCGGTCTGGCCTGCTAGCCTGGCTGAGGCAACTAACACACAGTTCGCCACTGCAGAGACTACTCTTCACCAACGCCAGATGGATTGCACACAAAATGGATATGGATATATATGCTACAAATACACATTATTACTGAAACCTGGCTGAATACACTCACTCATCCCAGACGGCAGCTAGCAGCTAACAGGGCAAGTGAATTTAAACAATGTCTGAGTTGAAAACGCATCTTGTTGTCATGTAAGGGCCCTGTTCATGTTGCACATACATTTTAATTGCATTTTGTGTCTGTTAAAGAGGCACAAAGGCACTCTTTATGATATGCCCCCAAAACTGCTGTTTTAGCTAAGTGGGAGCTCTCGGCATTAGCTGCAGCAGCTCCATATTGCTAGCACCGATTCGGTTCGTGTTTTTTGCCATCGACAGTACTCACATACTTACAGCGATCAAGATTAACGTAAAAATTGCCCAGAGTTCTCCTTTAAGTATAATAGGTCAAACTATGCTAAGCCAAATGAAACTATTGACTTGTGTACTTGTTTTTAAGCAGGAAGAGGTACAATTATGAATACATGGTCTATAATCATAACTATACGAACTGTTAATTATTTAAATCTTCAAAATTAAAATATCTTTGGTTTTGTGTCTCCAATCCCGACATAAACATAATGCCAGAGTACACAGTGGCATGTTAACCTAGGACACAAACTAATGAGCTGATGTTTCCACAATATTAGTCAGTGCTAAAAGCTAACGGGGGATTAGGGTTAGAATCTAACTGTGGGTTTAGGGCAGAGATGGCAAAAGTACTCACTTCCCGTACTCTAGTAGAAGTACAGATACTTGTGTTAAATACTCTGGTAAAAGTATAAGTACTGATTTAACTTATTTACTCAAGTAAAAGTAATAAAGTACAGGCTTGGAAATTTACTTAAAGTATAAAAGTAAAAGTAGCCTTGCGAATGACAATCATTTTTTATGCAAAGCTACCTGGACCACACAAATGTTACCAGAGTGCAAACTGAGAAACTTCAGTGGACATGGGGAAAAAAGGCTCTTTATATGCCATTGCCTGCATTTTAAATGGATGTATGCCAATATGCCTAAAAAAAAATTACATATATGATTGTTGTGACAGAGACTGGGACTCCAGGTTAATAAGATTCTGACTGAGTAGCTATTTATGAATTCAGTTGTGATTCTGTGAAAATTCACAGATCCAGTTTCTCTTTTTTAATCTTCCCCTTAACATTTAAAGGAATCTACGGGTGTGTGCTCAAATATGGCTTCTGGAAAGAAAATAAAGGATAAAATATGAATTACAAAACAGACATTAATTAAGAAATTCCCCATACTTTAAGAGTTGCGCAGCACATTGGCCAGGAGTCATTCTTGATGCCTACTATCTCAAACATCTCTCTCAGATAAGGCCAAGGATGTCTTGCTGCTTGTCTGCCGAATTCTTCATTTTCAATCATGTCGCCATCCATACTACTATGTGCTAATGTTACCACCATCAAGCTGCAATGATTTGCCGCAAATGAATGCAGGATGCCGTCGAATCTGTTGAGTCGTCTTGTAGTGGTGTGTCAAGTACAACGGTCAGTATATTCCCATCCATTTAGATTGAATGTGGTATTGATGACGCAAAAATAACGATAACTCCAGTGAAATTATTTGAAACTTGTTAGTAAAGACTAAATTTGGACTGTATTTAAAGCTGATTCTGGTTTCCAACTTCGCCCCAGGTGTGTCTGTTAAAACACGGACGGAGACAACTTCTCTCTTTTGATGCTTTATTAAGATCAAGCAACGCAACCTAGCTAACAGGTGAAGAACACAAACAACAAAATCACTAGCTAACTTACTTTAAATTTGCAAGAACTATAGACCAATACAACAACAGGCTTAAATTAACTAACAACATAAGTTATACGACTTACAGTTCTCTGCTAGTCTCTTTTTCTTTTTGCTCCATGTGTCGCGCGCGTCTGTGCTATTCTCCGACATGACGACCTCTTGTACAAAACTAAAGTAACGAGCCAATTTTGTAAAATGTAAGGAGTAGAAAGTACCGATATTCATGTTAAAATGTAAGTAAAAGTAAAAAGTCGCCACAAAAAAATATAGTAAAGTAAAAATATCTGAAAAATCTACTTGAGTACAGTAACGAAGTATTTGTACTTCGTTACTTCCCATCTCTGGTTTAGGATTAGGGTTAGAATCTAACTGGAGATTCAAAAGTATGACTATGTCTAAGTTTCCAACCGAGCCAACCCAACGTTAAAGTAGTTTAAAAAATTCTTAAAAATACATACTGTACATAAAGAATTCCCAATGACTTTGGTGGGGTTACCAGGCTTGTAATACCCTGAAGGAGATATGCAAAATATAGGTCTGATAGAGGCAAAAGGGCAGGAAAAACATAAAATAAAAATGGGCTTATTTCCAAAACTAAGCTTTCGTATGTTATTGGGATGTGGGTAATTAGACTATCAGGCCAAAGATCCTTTCTTGGGAGTTTGTGGAGACCAAACAGAGCTAAAAGAGAGTGAATATTGCACCTTAATCACAAGTTGACAAACACAGCTCTAAATAAATCCAAGTCTTAAAACCAAAAGTTTGCACGTCAGTTTAAAAGGTGATATATCAGTGTTGTGAAAATGACGTTTGTAAAAGACCTTGCTGTTAACTTTTATTTTGAACCCTGGTCTCCTGGGCAAAAGTCCTGCGTTTGTTTGACACATCCACCCCCCCAATCGCCTCCTTAGGCAAAAAATCTGGCACTCTTAAACTACTTCTTACTTCCTGCTTTGCAAGCAGGGACATGATTATTGTAGTTATAAAATGATCAACTGTATTCATTTTGCTTCTTGTTTTACAGTGTGAAGGGCTTGCTTTCACAAACGCTGCTTTGTGGAAAAGAAGTGTTGCGAAATGTGCAAGGATCCTATCACAGAAAAAACGTCCACATGGATCCGTGAAGTGACATCTGAATGGCTGCAGCTATGATTCATGTGCATTACTTTTATCACTGTTTCACACAAAGCACTGATGCATTTCTGTACTCATCCCCTTTTTAAAATCAGGGAATACAAACTAAGGTGTTTGTAAATTTGCAAATAATTCATGTTTCCTGTGGAAATTAAAGAGTGAATTCTTTCTTCAAGCTACGACAGACTTATGTGCAAAACCCTTTCAAATTGTCTTATGTCTTTTCCTTGTTTTTTGTATGCTGTTTGTTTGGTGTTTCTTAGTCACACTGATGGACTGCAGCCATACTCCCTAACTTTGATACCTCAACAATTCGCTAAGACTTTGAAACCAAAGCAGGCTTTTGTCTCTCGGTTTCAAAGACTTGTTTCCTGCACTTCTGGTGACTTTAAAAGAATAAAAATAATAAATTAATAAGTACACTGCAACAATTTAAATTATAGAATAATTTGCCCCTCTGGCTTGAGGATTTTTCTCTCTTAGTACTCTCCATATTTCTCTGTCTGAGGAGGACTAGGCTCACATTCGAGTCACGTGCATGCCACAAAAAAAACATTTTGTGTAGCTGTATTGTCTGGATGGAAAAAGTAGACGTTTAGAGTTGTGACCCTGGGAAGAAACTGGGAGAGGGCAACCAGGTGCCAAATGGAGGTGAATTTTGCCATGTTAAACTCTCAATCTGCCTGGTAGCCAATGAGAATTGACTGAATCAGTTGTTTTTTGCCACTTACTGTTTTCACATTTCAACTAAGTCTGTCATTTCCTTGAATTGAGCTAAAAAATGTTTGTGGCACATCACTGGGGTGAAGGGGCCAGCTAAAACAATCAACAGACAAAAATATGAGGATTATTCAAAGAGAAGTAAAAGAAGAGGTTTTCAATACCAAACGGGACAGTTGGCGACAATGGCGAGGTTCGTGGCTGATTTACGACAGCAGTTAATCGTAATAACATGACAACACTTAAATGTGTATTCTTAACAAGTTCAAGAACGATGCTGGTGCTTCCTTTGAGGCAAAACATTAGAGGCAAAGTTCATGTGGATGCTACAGTATGGTGTCTTAATTAGCAAAGCTAAAACTGAAGTGCCAAACTCATCTCCCAATAGATCACTGTTTGATGGGCTAGATGACCATTTACTTTGTTGTGTATAGTGGCATTGTCAGGCACACAAACAGTTCTCAACAGGTCCCATGAGATTTAATTTCCCTCTCTGAACAATGTTTTGCAGCACATTAATGGCTCCTAAAGGCGGTGTGCTAAACCACTCTGGATAGGAAGTTTGTTCACACCTGCATGGGTTAGTCAGATGATGACATCTCGACCAATGAGGTGTCACTGCAAGCAGAGGTGTGGAGACAAACAAGCATCAGCATGAACCCATCAACATATGATGCAATCATTACTGAACAGGACTGTTTTTTCAGTTGCTATAGTGTCTGACAATGCAATAATTTAATTAATTGTAATTTTTTAGACTTTTTAAAATAAAAGGGATTCAATTACCATGTGTAATGTGAGAGGGGTTGCTGCCAGTCACAAATCCACAAGGAATTATTTTCTTCTCAGCTCTACAGAGTGTTTTTAACTCATTGGTATTTTGGTTTTAAGGCCCAAACCTTTACTGTTTTTTTTCACTCACAGCTCTAATGATAAGAATAATTCCATACATTTATATAGCGCTTTATTATAGACACTCTAAGTGCTTCGGGGGGGACCACGCTCTTCCACCACCAATATGCCTTACCATGCCAGACGTTTTCATCTCATCAGAGTCCATTTTAGGACTCTAAACCCCACTGTACCAAAGAGTTTGGTGTAAAAAGACAGTTAGAGACCAGCTGGTGAATAAAGTGGAGGATTTAGCAGGTAAAGAGGGTGGTAGTGCTGCGGTAGTACACCAAAATGTGCGGAAGGGGCCAATTGAGCAAAGCATTAAATAAGGACACAAAGTATAAGAGCGCCAAATTCCGTGTAAGAAAGCAGGTTGGTGTATGGGTCAAACAAACACAGGACTTTCAGCCAGGAGATCGGGGATTGTGTCCTGTTAGAAAATAAAAGTAGTAGGGCATATTTTCTTAACAATAGGACGGTAAAGGGATATTTCACCACTGGAAAGCTGAATATATCTTTAAATTGGGTCACTTATGTAGTATAAATGTGAAAAAAATTTAAATTGGCGCCTTCTAGGCTGAGGAAAAGCCAGGAAATGTGTTTTTGGCTCATGTGGATGAAAGACACCAAATCCCAGAATGCACTTGCTTCGCTGCTCTGAGTCCACTCCCAAGCCACGCCTACCATTTACAGACAGACAGACAGTGAGACGGTCAACACAATTCAACTGTTTTGTCATTTCAACCATATACACGAAACAACGTTTCACCGTGGCTCAAGTGGTTACACAATTCAAATATAAGGAATATAAGAAAGGACACAGGGCACGACAGCACTTATGGTCACATTTCTTTCTCCTTGTGTGAGATCTGTGGCTTCTGCAAAAGGCTGAATGACATTTAGGGACACTTTTCGTTATTTAATTAAGGGGCCACCGGAGGAGTTTTATGGCCTCTAACCTAAAAAGACTTGACCCTCCCCTCGTCAGTAATAATTTTCCTATGACAAAGAGGAATGACCCTCCCCTTACGTGCAAGTTTGCACTTAGCAAAGAAGTACAGATACCATTTGATTTTTACAGCCACGATGTACAGGAGTTAACCTCTGCCTTCTCATCTTACACATCACACTCCTCTGTTATGGTGTGGTGGCCATTTCATTTCAGTAGATTTACTCACCAACATTGTTGTGGAAACACAATAAGCATGGAAACTAAATGCACACTTCATGCATTACTGCATTACTTCAAATACTAAGTTACTCCTCTAGTAAACTAGTATTCATATGAAATAAAACAAAACATTGAGACCATTCAGCAAAGGACACTTTGTGTACAGTCTAAAGCTGACACCACCAATATCAGTAACCCAATAATTATCTGGGTTTTTCAACCTTAGCCGTACTAGTCCATGCAGCTTACCCAGACATCCAACGCCAGCAGCCCAGGTGTACATCAACCCACAAGGGGACATCCAACGCAAACTGCCGACCAAGAGGCCAGTGGCGACAACGTGCAGCATGAAGACAGAAACAGAACAATTCCACACACAGGCTTAAGTAATGCCCCACCTCTCTCAATCAAGCGGGATGAATCCCAGGTGTTCTGATGCGCGCTCCCGTTTACAGGTAAGGGGGAGGGGAAAAACCTCATCCTGCCCACTATGTATGTGTGGTGAATATGTGGTGGGTGAAAGACAGCCACCTGTCATCTCACTGGAGCCCAGCCTGAGTTGGCAACCCTATATCAGCCCAGATTGGGAAAAATATAGCTAATCAATCAGATGAGGCTACAGTCGAAATTTTGATATGCCCGACGGCACAACACCAGAGTTACATTAAGCTACTAGCTACATTAAGGCTTTAGGACTCTCAATGCTATACAGTATATATTAATTATGCTTCAGTCTAATACATGAAGCTAAAAATGTCCTGTCTGGATTGCTGACAGTTTACTTACTGACAGTTGTTACTACTACTCTAACTTATGGGATAGGGACGTGTTTCAGAGGGAAGGAGGGAAAGAGAGAGAGCGGCTTATTTTACATTGCCGTTGTCAACGTTTTTGCTAGCGTATAAATCAGGATAATACTTAGACAAGAACATGTTTCACGTTGCCATTTTACGTATTTTAGTCCAATTTCCTGTTAGCTAAAAAGTATAATCGTCTCTATCCGACTTAACATTACTTCTGACTAGCCATTATGGTAGCGTTAGCTAAAAAGATTAGGCTGACTTCATAACTTACCCTTCCTTGTGGAATTTGAAGTGTCTGATAAAATTCGACATGGTGGTGGTTGTGTCGGAAATTTTTGCACTGCAGATCTTGCAAACTGCCGTTCATTTCCTATTTGCCTGGTCATATGTGTAATCCTTATAGCCAAACTTTATTATTTTCGGTGCAGAGGGATCCATGACGTTAAGTTACTAGCCGTAGCGGCCAGTCTCGTTTAGTGCAGGTGTCGCGTCACTTGGTAATCAACGTGTTCCTGGGGGTGCAATAGCACCCAATCAGATCACCTAATCAGATTTTCTCATCTGTATATGGATTTTATAAAATCGTAAAGTTAACTCCCCCTCAATATCAGAAATAAACTAAAAGTCAAGTAATTTCAAGTAATTTGACTCAAGTCTAAGTCAAGTCATGAATATCAAGT